>NC_140093.1:8690719-8875719 GCF_964237585.1 Gallinula chloropus
CATGTACAAGCACCACAAGAAATTGTGTCATTCCTTTGGATGTTGTGCTTGGATACAAGTAACTGACAAAGAGCAGCACAAAGAGGAAGAAAAGGAAACCTGCATGTGGTGGCATTTTTACACCTAAGTCAGATTTTGAAGCTGGGCAGGTAGAAACTGTCAAACTGGAAGATTACCCTACTAAATTGTGCCAGACATTCAACTGGCTATTTGACCAGTAGCTCCCTCCTTATACACTTCAAAGCGAACAAGCCACTTTCTGCTTCTCTCCCAGCTGAGGAAACTTTTTTGTACCTTGCTGGAGATACCTGGTAAAGAGGTTTGTTACTTTTCAGCTAAAAACTCTCAAGGAAGAGTATGCTAACAAATGCACATTGCACCTCCAAGTTTTGTGAAAGACCTGCTTGAAACTACTTAAAACACCAATTTCATCCCATGTAAAATATCAGCTCTTCAGCATTTACTCCCAAGCTTGTACAGCTGGGGCTTTGACCCTAGTATAGCAGATGGTGTAGGTGGCTTAGCATATATTTTCAGGATCCCTGAAAATCAAAAGCACACTGTCATATGAACTTCTTTATTACTCCTTGCAGCATCAGTGGTTGGTTAGAGAGCAAAACAATACCAAAGGGTTCAATTTTTCTAGACATTTTAGGGGTGTCCTAGATATATTTTGCAGTCTATATGAATATACTTACAAGTGACCATCTGGAAATTATCAAAATTCACAGGAACTAGAAAATATATACACAGTGTGGTTTCATTATTCCCCACTCTCACATATTTAGAAAGACAGAACCACTCATTTATTTATTTTTAAAATACTTGAGCAAAAGATTAAGCTCTTAGAGAGGATGACTAGAATAACATGAACGAAAGCAGACAATAGTGCTTCTCTATTCTTGGCTATCCCCCTCCCCCTTCCCAGTACCATGTCCCTATTATACAAACAAATGCCACTATCCCCACGCACTAAGGTACAGGCTGTCTCACAAGATACTGTCATCCCTGGTGTGCTCAATTTGACAGTTTGCCCATGCAACTCAAATAATCTGTGGCCTAATGAAGGCTTTGCTCTTTCTCTCTCTAATTATCACCTCTTTATTGACATGCATTGGGAGGTCTGATTCAACCACCCCACTCCAGCACTGTGCTAAACGTTTTCTTTCTTTTGAGGTTTACAAAATACTTGGTATTATTGCAAAACATCAGCTAAACCAGTGAAAAGTGTAATTTCAGTTTAGGGCTGTCTTTTACTGGAATAAATAAAAAAAAAAGCCCAACAGTTTTCACACAATTACTTTAGGCCTGTGGGGATTGATTCATTAAAAAAAATAACTTTGTGGCTTCCATGGTTTGATGCCAGTAGAATCATTAAAATAATGTGTCTTATATTTCTTAATATGAAAATTCTCATTAACATGATACATCCACTATTACCATATTCATCTCAAATTTGGTGCCAACAATTTCCAGAGTGACTTCCCATATAAAAAGGGTGATTGGAGAACTAATAATTTTAACAGACATTAACAAAGACTGTTTGATTATTAATAACCAAACCCAATGCCTTCCTATGGTAGCTTAAGCATAAATTGTTTTTTCTACCTGTAACATTTCTTTTTCTGTGAAACTTTGAAAATAAATCATGAAAAGCCAAAAGTTATTGTAGGTCAAAGCATACAGGAATAAATAAGTTTTTCTTAACTACTTTTATTTTACTCTTTAAAGGAAGACTGCATATTTCAGGTAGTGTACACAGAGCAGCTTTGCTTAAGAAACTATCTCAAGGTTCTGTAAATTTTTAACAGTGCCCTTTATAAATGTTTCAGGGGCTATAGAAATGAGACAGGCCTATAAGAAGTTTAATGGGTCCCTGTTTAGCCATTTGTAATGGGGATTTAACTGCTTTGTTTGTGAGCTTCAGCCAAGAAAACAGATTACCTTCATCAAGTACTAATACTCCAGAGTCAATCTAAACTCTGCTCAGCTATGGAAAGGTATCATGGGATGTCAATAAGTATTATAAACACTAATCCAGCAAACCTGTCAGCTGCTTTATAAATAAAATTATATCTAAATCCAAGCTCCAAGTTCAACACTGCTCTTCCATGTCCAAAGCCTTAAAAAAAATAATAAAAAAATGTGATGGATCATCAGAGGCACATTTCAAAATTCAAAATACTCGAGTCATAATTGAAACCCTTGCAGCGAAAGTGATGCTCTCTGAACACGAGCAAGCTAAAGCTATGTGTTAAAGATTAACACAATAATTATTTTGAGGCCTCCAAAATGACATCATATGCACCATTTCCATCATGAATATGGGAGGAAATTTTTATTCTGTCCGGCTCATTGAAGCGAAGCTGTTACAAGCAGAGAGTAGAACCACTGCTCAGCTTATCCAGGACATTCAGACCCTACAAGAGATTTATTGCCATGACTCTCTGTGAGAGATCCTACTGCTGTCAAATCTTATACACAGTATACAGGAATAAAGAACAAAGGTATGCCCCACCCTTCTCTCCAGATTTACTTGCACAGAGGACGCAAACTTTTCTCCTCTGAGCCCTGGCTCCTGAAAAGGAGAGGTGCATGCTGCACTGATTTCCTTTGCTCCACGGAGCAGGACAGAAAGAGCAGAAACAGCAGTAGCAATACTCTTCACAGGACTGCTCTTCCAAGAGAAATCACATCACCCCTGCTTTTGTCTTCTGGAATAAGTGTTTCTCTTCCAAAAGCCATTTTCTCTTAAACCAAACAAAGGAATGAAGTGCAGGAAGAAATCTTTTTCTAGAGCAGCTAAAGCTTTTGGGATGACAGAGAAGCTCTGAGACAGCCAACTTTCCTGTGCAGGAAGCTGCTGCCAGACCTGTCTTGTCCAGGACTGATCCTAGCAGAAGGCAGTTGGGGCAGCCTTTCAGCTGAGGAACTTCTGGGGCAGAGGCTCAAACCAGTCAAGGAGCTGAGCAACAAGATCCAGCAAAACACTTAAAGGTGTGCTCAACAATCCTTGTTTTCTCATTGACTTTCGACAGGTGATGAACATGCCTCAACAATCTATTAGATGAGGGACGCCACCATGGTCACTTTGGAAGACTGACCCCAGCCCAAGAAATTCTTCAGTACTGCTGTCTGATACATGAGCAGAAATTTCCCTTCTCCACAGCTTTCAAACTGTTGCCACTTGTGACCACTAAAGAATAGCAAATGAAAGAAGGAGTATCTTGTGTACATTATCTTTCATTTCCATTTCTTTGCCTGGAATAATTATTTACTAAATATTTGCAATAATGTCACCATTTTTGTAAGGCTGAAACTTCTCAAAATGTTTGTGAAGCTATAACAGGTTGCTGTCACTAGCTCTCATACTTACTACATATTGTGTGTTTCATAGTAAATATTCCTGGGAAGAAGAATGTTTAGTGAAGGAAAAATTATAAGAGTTATATACGATTGACATATGGAAAAATATAAACAGAACACTATTTGCATAAGAGTACGTTAGGAGAATTTCTTTTATGTTTATTCAACAAATGTTTCCTAAAAGGTTTTCCTCCAAACCAAGCAATTTAATTTTCTTTTTAATGTTATTCTCAGTGGTTATAAACTTAATTAGCTTCTTAAGCTTCACATTTATTTGCATTTGAGATAAATGTAATCTGTTCTTGGTATAACTTTTTGAAATCAAAATATGGACTAAAAAGGTGCAAGTTTGATTAGTGGAACAGATACTGTAGCAAGTAATCATAGCAATGAGATGTTAATTGGTGTCTGGGTGGTTCTATTCATAGCAACAATAGGCCGTAATAACACCCAGTGTCCTCTACTGTTCAACAGTATTTTGCCTTCTCATTTATCATACTGACAATTATATTGTTCTCAAATTTCCTGCCTGTCTTAACAACAGAAAGGTATATAAAATGAGTCAGGCACCTGTGACTTTGTAAGGCAGACAAAATCTGAAGGAATGTGCTGCAGTTTATGGTTACTTGTTTGTTTCTGGAAGTTAGCAGGCTGGAATCAGTCTAATATTTTAAAGTGTTTTTCTTTTTTCCCCTGAAAAATCTTGCTCCATGTACTTCCCCTAACAGAACTAGATATTGCAGAGGTACTTCACTCAAGAGGAGAGGGACCAGGATGTGTCCCGGGCTCAGTCCTACCCCCTTAAAACTGCATGCAGTAAAGGACATTTAGAGCTTGACGCAACAATCTTCACCCACCAACCTAATTGCTAATACTTTTGCCCCTCTCCAACCTTTTTTTACACTCCCATTAGACTGAGTAGAGAGATTCACAGTGTTGAGATTCCCTGGAAGGGGCTCAATCATCAGGACTATTACATTTTGGGTGGGTTTGAATTAAATATCAAATAATCACCCATGCCCTAAAGCATAAGCACATAGATAGCATAGGCCTCTGTGCCCAGTTTTTCCCCAGTTTGTTGGACCCAAATAATTCATTCCCAGTGGTCCCAGGAGTGTAGGAGGAAACATCTCTTTGTGATACGCGTGAGCAGGCACAGGCTGAGTCAGAGACAGGGCTTTGAGAGGGAGAGAAGAAAAAATGCAAGAGCCCAGGACAAACACAGCTGCTGCAATTGCTCCTCTGTTGCATGGCATCATATATGGTTAGGTTTTAAAATTAACATCACTCCTTTGTCTCCTGTCCTCCATTTCCATCTGCAGATGAGTTTCTAATTTTATGGTCAAATTTATGCTCAACATCCTTTAGTTCATACTCTTCAGTGCACAATATTTTTACTATTTAGCCCACAAAATACAGATTTCCCCTTAGATTTTTCTTGCTTAATTTGTCAGAATATAGTTTTGAAAGTTACTGCATAAATAGAAAGAGTCATGGGAAAAAGAGCAGCAAGTCCCTGAAATTCAGAAAAATACCCATCTGGGAGAGGAAAACAACAGCCTTGAAGTTTATTTGAAGTTTATGAAACAAACAGTGGCTTCATATTTAAGAAAAAAACCACCCCATTTATGCACTAAGGTGCATAATACTTCCTTAAGACACGCAGACCATGAAATTATACTATGGGCAACATTAAGAAATCAGTGATGAAACCAGAAAGTTTCTCCTGTTTTCATGGGACAAATCACTTCTGTGGATTTAAATGTTCATCTGTTTCAATTATAACAAGGTTTCCCTTTCATTTCATACACCACAACACACATTCAAGGCATTAAGTAGCCCATTCTCAGATAATGTACGTTATTTGAGTGGTAGAGAGGGAAAATATCACAATGGAAAAGAAGGAAGGAAGGACATTTCCTCTATCTGAAAAATTTAGAATAGATGACGTCTGCTTATCAAGAAGCCCAAAAGTTTCCCTCAGAGTTAATTATGTGGCTATACTTCATAAGCTCTCACTGCAAACACTTTGATGTACTGTCTTAAGCAAATAAAGAGTCCTTAATAGATAAATGAGGGTTCTTGCACAGAAATCCTTTGGATTTCACTCAGCCTCTGAGGAAGTCTTGGGACTCTGGTATATATTCCTCATCCTCAAGGTTTGATTCAAGGCACAGGATTGATCATTAAAAGCTGGCAAACACTGATGTCTATATGAGTAAAAGAGCCTTCAATGCTGTTAGAAACAGGTAGTCCAGAGAGGGTTCCTCTCTTTTGCCCTTTTATTTTTCTTCAATAAGTTAAAAAAAAAAGATAAACTGGTTTTAGAAAAGCCAAATCCAGAAGAGTCCCATCAGCCCTCATCGTATCTTTCATTTCTCATTATTAGAGGAAACTGTACCCCTTTTGAAATGTTAAACCATTTTAGCAGAGGGATTTTTCTCTGACATGTATGTAAGGTGGCCATACTCACTCTCCTCATAACTCAGCTCATACATACTCCAAAACCAGAGTCACCTAGTACATACATAACAATCTCTTGCAATAAAGAAACAATTGGCCTAAGGTAGTTTTCACTACTTCTGTCAACTGCCTAGAAGTAAACAACTCTTGCATGTAAAACAGGTTCCTGACCCCCTGAAATTGATTAACTAAAACAATTACAATCAATTAACACTCTTCAAAGGGTTGCTGCAATCCAAAGAAAGAACAAAATCAGCCAGGTGACCTTTAGCATTAATAGATGCCAGCACATTTACATATTAAGTTCACATTAAAAAAAAAAAAGTAAAAAAGAGATTACTCCAGGCCCTGATCCTAAGCTGATGTGAATAAATAAATGTGAGTACAGCGGAACAACAGGGAGCTCAGCAGTTTTGACCAGCTGAGCTTGTAGCACTCCAGCAAGCTCCAAGAGAAAAGTGCATCAAAGGAATAACTAAGTATTTAATATCAAAAATTGTGAAAAATGAGATGCTGAACTACGATTGCACTGTGCAAAAATGCAGGAAACTTGTGTGTCCTTTCATGGCCTTGAAACAATTTCATCTTCTATACACCCAACGTTCTTTGTCAGAAACCCTGGTAAGCATGTAATTTCCTTCATATTAAGGAACTTGAATGAAATCTTAACTTCTTTCACATAAGCAATTTCTGTGTAGTTTTACACACATACATCCAGACTAGAGTGTACAGATTGATTACAGCTGCTCCCATGAATTGTCTTACTGGCCTTCCCTGATGATAAATGTACTGACTAAATTTAATTAGCCATAGTTTTTTCTCTTCATTTAGTAAAATAAAGTTGCTTCATAGTTTAGCGGATTGGTTTTGAGTACCAGAAAGTTCGTTTTTCAAACTTGTTTCAAAAGTACTTCCCTTCAGAATACTATAGCCATCTTCTTTAGAAATTAAAAATGGGCTGTGGTTTCCTAAATAACATTCAAATAATACTTTCACTTGCTTCTGTATTTTCTATACACTGCAGAGGAGATCAGTGACTTGCTTAGTAGTTGCCAAGGCCGGCATATCTTCCACATCCCTGTAGAGTAAAAAGTTCCCACAGAATCTGTACTTATGGTACTGGTTATAAAAAGCATCAGCACCTAAAACTTACTCAGTTATAAACAATGTAAAAGCCTGGATCAGCTCAGTGGTGAGAGGCCAAAGCAGAGACACATGCCAGTTACAGATGTTTTATATGCAAATTGCTGAGACATTCAAGGTGACAAACCATAAAGTGTGGAGCTGTTGTACATGTACTGAAAAGTGTTGCCTGACTATATCTAAATCTTGCAGAAACACACACCATGGATTTTTACCCAAATTGTGCATCACTTGCCATTTGCAGCGGTGAATTTTGTAGATTCATTAGAAAGACTGTTAGAAAAGAGTTGTGAACATGCTTCCTGCTAATTGTATCACAACAACCAGTTCTACTGTCTCTTGTATGCCTGGCAACCTCCAAGATGCAAGTGTCAGCATTCGTTAGCTAGTGATGAAACACAAATGTTTCTCCAGGATAATAACAATATATAATACAACATTTCATCACTTAGAGAAAATAACATTAATAGTTTTAGAATTAGTCATTTTGGAAAGCTGAACAGTAGGAAAGGCTTGCCTAGCTCAATCTCATTTTCTTTACAAGTGTACTGGAAAGGATAGGTACAGTGTAACACCGGGAAGAATGATTCTGATTACACACAGTCTCAAGAAATTAAGCATTTCATTGGGGCTTAGCTACAAAATCTCTTCCAAGACTTATGAAAGTGCCTTTGATTGTGAAGAGGAAAGGCTGAATCAACACTCTCTCACAGGATGCTTTTGTATCTGTAGATTAGACAACTCTTGTTCACAGTATAGTGGCAAAAAATACTGCTATTTCTCAGAGGATTAATATGTCTGTGCATGCTGCAAAGATGCTAATTTCTGTTCTCTTGCTACATTTAAAGCTGAGGGAGCCTCAAAAAATAATATCTGCTCCTCTCCAGTTATTTTTATGTGTCTCCCCTCAAGCATATATTTAGGATATATCCACGATGTGTGTCATATTGTATGTACCTACATAAGGATATTACCTACCTACAGACCACTAATATGTTACACCAGTAGCATCTATCTGCAAGCTTTTAACAGCTGCAGTGTATCAGTGCAGTATAGCAAATACTTTAATTGTTCTAGAGAGATGATTAACGGTGTCTTCTCTCACCCAGCAACCAACACAGTGCAAGCCAGGTGTATAAGCACCACACCAGCCCAGCAATAAGGACATCCCATGACACTACATCAGGCCTTGTCACAACCAAGAAGTGGGATTGCTTCTCTAAGAACATGGTGGGAAGACTCTGTCCCTGCCCCAGGGTGAAGGAGGCGATAGAAGGCAGCAGACCTCTACACAGCACTCTGGCTTCAGGCAGCAGCAACCTGGCTGTGGGAAGACACTCAAAGTTCATGAGTCAACTAAGGGTCAATGCATGTAGTCTAAAGCATGTAACACTTTGTATTATCCAATTTCTGTGTTAGGGGCCTAAGAGGAGAACAAAGCTACTCTAAACTAAGATCAATTTACTCTGAATGGAATATTCACAAGGGAGAAGGGATTGTAGTTATGTGCATTAATAAGCTAAAAGTATTTTATTAAACTAAGCCTCTCCCAGTTGTCCCTTTGTAGTCAAGCACTCCAGCTCCCACACTTAATACCAACCGAGTTGCCTTAATACAACCTTTTATTAGTCCAAAGTCTTTTTCAAAGTCTCACAGATAACTGTCTACTAGGAGAGGAAGACAGAGGCTGCCAAGCTGAGCTGAACAAGGGGAAACAGAGATCTGCCACCACCCCAAACTATGTGGCACACTTAGTAAATACGTTTACAGTCCCAAGCTGCAAAATGTCAGGTGTCTTTTCTTGCTTGAGGGATAGGAGCATGATCTGCTAGAAGACCATTTGATCTAGTATTTAGCTGTGATCAATGCAGTTATACTGCAAAGACAGACAGGGCTACATGCACAAGAAGTTCAGAGGGAAAAGCTTATGAATTGACCCTTTTATTGTTACAAAAGGCTTTGGCCATGTGAAGATGACTGAATATCTCCAGTATAGTATTCCTTTGTATCTCGGCAGAGAATTTGACTGTATTAATATAAAAGAGATCTATACCTGTAGTGGGATTTACAGCTAGACCACAACAAGGCTGAGCTTTGTAGTAACAAAGAGGCTATGGGTACAGCCAGCATATCCTGGTGTGGGATGATGTCCTGTAATCCTTTTTCACATCTCCCAATTACACCTTCAAGGATTTTATTTGAAGCAAATGAGAACTTCATTCAGCTTGTCAGTTAGAACAATAACCATGCTTACATTTTCCCCTTATTGCCAAGACTTGGTTTTCCACTGACCTTGAAACTTTGAGTGTAACCAAATTAAGTGCACCTATGTAACTTGACATAATACTATAAAACAACATGTTAATTGAAATATTTTTTGATTGTTGCTAGGCTTTCTCTGGAAGGTGAAAGCACTACAGTGCAATTTGTGATCATAATCAGGGATCTAGGATAATTATTCACCTCCTTATCAGGGCACTCCCCTGTAGCAGCAACAAAATGCAACTAACACCTCCCAATGGTAAGTCTGATTTGTGAAACATCTTCAGATTTTTCCATGATCAGAACCCTGTCTGAAAATGTTAGATTCTTGCAGTCTTTGTAGTGGTTTCTACTGAAAGTGAAATGTTCTTAAAGAAGAACAAAATCAAAATATCCATTTTCGAAGCTTGTGCACCAGGTAAAACAGTAATGTACTAGATGAACCTCAAATTACTTTTTTCACATTTCTTTCACATTTATTGCATAGTAACTTTTTCCTCTCTTTTTCTAGTCAGAAAATGTGAATCTAAAGCAAATCTCAACGGACAGAAAAAAATAATCTCTAACTACTCAATATCATTGACTGCCTTTATGGTCAACTTTTGAGCAATCTTTCAAAAAATAAAAAAATCACTATTTAAGTGAGAAATTAGACAGCTCAGTGGCAAGCTCCCACCTTCCTCTAAAAACGTGAAGAAAAAAAGGTGAACATGAAACCAGAGAGTGTGGTGGTTTCTCTCACTCCCTGCCAAAACATGTAGCCATGGAACTGATCCTTAAGAGAAGGGAACAAGGATAATGCAGAGACCTAGACACACCAGGAAGCCAGTGGAGAAAAAGTCTGTAACTGAAAGAGCAATTTATGAGTTTTGCCAAGCAAAAGAAGTGAGTAAAAACACCACCTGGAACATTTCACACTTGCAAAACAGCCTCTTAAAAACATTTCCCATAAGATGTAAAACGTGTACAAAACCTATTTAACCTATAGAAAAACAGGTTGATGTCGCTGCCAGAATATTTCTTGTTCCAAATATTGTTACACAATTTTACTGATTTTAGTGACACATGACAGTGACCCTTATTCTTTAGGGAGATAAAAATAGTCATTCAAATGTCTTTGAATATCAACTTATATCAGAGACTAGAGCTTTTTAAATTAGTGATCAGAATTCTGCTGAAGGTTATGGCTCTCCAGTAAAGTGTACAGAAAGTATATCTCTTCAGTTACAGGAGGATCTCAATAAAAGAAAATATAATCCCTTATGTTTCTAGTAGTTCCTTAAATTTGCCATCAAACATTAAAACAGTCTCAAGCTTTCCTCAGAGTTGAAGTTACTTGAGTTAAAGTTCAAAGCTCACTGAAATAGAATAAATACTTCAGTTAGGAAAGAAATACCAGTGAGGCTAATGAAAATTAAGTACTGAAGATTTGTTACCAGTTTGCCATTACTCAGTGACCTGTTTCCACACGTCATGTTACGGGCAGTCCCATTTGCATGTTAAACTGTCTCTGCCTTTATCATCATATGGAAAAAAAAATAGCCCAACAAAAAACCCACACCACATTTTTCTGGTTGTATCAAGAAATGTCTTCTTTAGTAATGATTGAAGCTACCTAAACACTATAAACACACACTTTTTACAATCATGTTAACAGGAAAAGGACAAGGTGCAAGACCCTGTAGGTCGCTGAATTGTTGATTGCATTGTATTACTTAAAATAAAGCAGGAAAATTACTAAAGTAAAATTCTAATACACATACCAGCCCCAGGTCTCTAGAGGCTGCATTTATTCCCATATTTCTTGCAGCACTTGCCGTTACTCCCACCTTATTTCAAAGTAAGCAATATCATCCAGAAAGGCAGTAGACCCAAATCAGCTTCTCACATTGGTAATGCTTAGTTACAGCTCCTGGCAAAAGGAAACCTTCAGTGGTAAGAAACAAAAGCCCTTTGTCATCTTTGAGATGAAGAGTTTGCAAAGACGCTGCAGACCAGTACTCACTCGCTCTTTCTGGGTAGATCACATTCCAGGCAGACTTCCCTACGTTCTCCAAAGTCACTACAACAGCTCCCGAGGGTTGACAGACTTAAATATTTATTTATACTTCAACTAATTTATATCTGACAGTTCTTCATGTCATATTATATTTTATGCAATAAAGCACTTTAGACTATAAATTAGCATTTGACAGGGCCAGAGCTGCTCAAGTGACGTGAGTAGCAGCAAAGTTTCCAGAGTAAAATCTGACTCAAACCTCTAGAAATTTTAGACAAGTATTTCTCAAATAATTAGCATATTCCAGTGCACAAAAGCATAGAGAGCTTCAAGAAAAATTAATCATTTTAAGAGACATTTACATAGTATAAAGATTCATTTTTCTGATAACAGTAAAATCAGCTGCTCCAACTCCAAATATTCAGCTACCAGAGACATCTTAAAGTATTTTAAGCTCTAAGCTCTTATGACAAAACATTCTGCCAACACAGGCTGTACCAATTTTTACCAGCCAGAGAGATCAGGTCATTGAATCAAATCCTGAAGAGCATCTTGGCTGAGGGATATCCAATCATCATACCTTCTTTCAGAGGAAAAAGTAAGGATCTGGAGTCAAGAGCCCTGAGGGAAGCTCCAGTCCAAAGGAGGTGGTAGCACATTCCGGGGAGCTCCTGCTCCCACTGCCACGCTTGGAACCTTGACACTGGCAACAGGGACAGAGCCTGCAGAAAAATGTCCCGCTTCATCTCCTCTGAAGTTTTTCCACTAGAAAAGCTGCTGCACGTGTTTTAGATCTATAATGGATGAGAATACAGCAGAGTGCAGCATAGGTTATCAGATGCCTGCGCTGGCCCGTGCACTCCGGCTGTCTGGCATGCTATTGAATTTGCCCAAAGCAGTCATGCTCATGAAGACTGGATGAAATTTGCAACATGGTACATCTCCTGATTCATGCATCTGCAATCAGTCCTACTGAACAAACTCAAAAAAAAAAAAAACCCACCTGAACGATTTCTTACCTATAAAAAAAGGTTTTACTTGCTAACAAACTAGAGTGCTTATAGAGAAAAATCACCTATGACTAATTGAATTCACCCTATAAAATAAAATCTGTAAAATACACCAAGAGCAGTTGTAATAAGCATACGCATTTCTGATAGTCTGAAAGACTAAGATGCAATACATCCAAAAGAACATGTTTTCTTATAGAAAGCTCTGTTATTAGCAGTCAACTACACAGTTAATTCAGAGGAGTCAAAGAAGTTCTATTTATATGAAAAAAAAGTCAATTTTTCAGCACTTCTATAATAATTCCACACAAATTACAGGCACTAAATAGAAAACACTTACAAAGAACAGTCATGGTATGATATGCCATAATTCCAACAGATTCTAAATTGGGGAAGAAGGGATAATCTATGTTTTCTGCATTCCAATGTACTAAGAAGATAATGTTATAAAGGTTTTGCAACTATTGCCTAAGATTCAATTTTAAATTCTAAACCGCTTGCGTTTTTACTTCAGAATTCACCTCATTCATTGAAATGTTACCTCAGCATCTATTAAGGTTTTGCCTTTAGCAACGAATTATTGGGCTTTTTGTTTTATTTTGTTTTTCATTTTTACATTTAAAAGCTGTCTGCTTCTAAAATGAAGCTATTTAATCCCTTGTCATCACATGGCCATAAAAATTGCAGGCAGACAGAAGTTAGCAATGGCTGCTTCACAGGCCCCACAGCAACGCATGGTAACAGATTTTCAAAGCAGTTCAAAGAGTCCAGTTTCCATCTGTGTTTGGTGAAGGGTGCAAAAACCTTGGGGCCATCTGAAAACTGTGCTTCATCTCTAACACTTGGAATAACAAAGGTGTTATTTTTCAAAGCCACATTCTCCCCTCCTGGGGTGGCTCTGCAGATATAGTTCAGGGAAGGTGGGAAACTTCAGAGTAGATATTCTCCTTCTAGACTTTGCCTCCTTCAGGGAGTTCTTTTGAGGATGTCACAATGGTGGCCTATATAACATGGGTTACTGCCAGCAGAGGCCAACAGTTAATGAACCCTATAGACAAATTCTTTCTTCTGATTTCAGTACAAAAATCTGCAGGAAAACAGCACCGATGCTCCCTCTACACACCCTTCTCAAGCCCAGGAGTGTTATTTGATCAAAAGAAAGTAGAGGGTGCTCTACACCCATTGTACAACCCAAACCCATGCAATGCAACACAGGTATCCATTACATCCAGCTAAGCCAGCTTCACTAAACAAAACAATATGAAAGCAATAACAAAGGGAATGATTAGTTTGCTTTCTTCTTGATAAGTAGCCAGTTGCTAATCTGCACCTCATTGTCATACACAGGGCAAGTGCTCCTCTGATGTTTATTTCCACTTTGCAGCTGTATAAAGTAAAAAAAGGAAACATCAGAAAATCAACTTGCTAATTATTTGTCAGGCATTTTGTATAATATTCCTCTAATAACCATCTGCTCTTGCATTTCCTGTGACCTGGTACCCAGAAACACATACCAGACTAGAGGCACAGAGAAGTTGACCAGAAAACACCAAGATACATATGCAAAAGGAAAGGGCAGTAACTGTGAGAATCTCCTTGAAGTTCCCTTAAAAATGGTTCTGGGCAATAACAGCTTTTGAAGTAATAAAATCTAACTCTTTAAAGCATCAGAGAATAGGAAAGATATCATTCCAAAACCATTTTGCTTTGCCTAAATGCTGCAGTATAATACGTATGCTTAAATACAACTCTAGATGTTCACTTACAGTCAAATCAAAGTTCAGTATATTCCCATTGACTTCAATGGGCTTTGACTCAGTTGACTTCTGGCTTAGCCAATGTAGTTGTGGTCAGGATAATTCAATGAGGCTGAAAGCAGTATACATATATGTATCCATTTACTGCAATATTTCTGTCAAAGTCTGAGAAGTACGTTTATACGGAATGGTTTATGAATGGTTTTGACTTCCTTGGGTTTTTAGTATGCATATCTTAAAACAGCATCCTCAAGAGAAATTGCTCAAACTTTAAAGAGTTGCTTTCCCCTAGATAGCTCATGTAGTGATATCTAAATAAGACAGCAAGACTTTGTGACAGTTTTGAACTTAACTTTCTTGACTAGCTCAGCTTCTAGAATTGGATGCATCTTCAGTATGTCCTTCCATACTTTCCTTGAGACTCTTTCTTTCCTCTCCTAAAGAGACCGTGGTTATTTTCTAGCCCTTTTCCATTACTGTTATGCAAATAATTTCAATGGAAATAAACCAACACAAAATCAGCATGAAGGAGCTCTGTTCCAAGGTCCCTGCCTCTTTCACAGTGCTGGGATTGGTGGGTGGGAGCATAGTTGATGGTTCATTTTGGGGAGGAGGTATAATGTACCATCTGTTGCCACTGCTGGTAGGAATCAAAGTGGAAGAGAGCACAACTGTACACTCAACACCACCATTCCAAGTGCTCACTTCTTATTTTGTATCTTTGAATGAAGTTCCATGCTGACCACTGCCCACAGGGACCCACATTTGTCCACAGGCATTTCTTTGTTGAGCGGCTCCAGGCCTCTTCTTTTAGTTCAAAGCTTCTCTCTTGGGGCCCTGACTCACATCACATTGCTTCCTCTCTGACATCATTGTAGGTGAGAGTCAGAAGTTCCTCATAAATCTTATGCTAAAGTATATTCTTTTAATATCAAGAAAAATCATTACCTCTACGCTTTGACTAATGTTAAAAATCAGCATTGGAAGGATAACGTTCCGAAACAAAAAACTAGATTATTTCCTCTTGGTATGTGCTTTGTTGTCTTTATATTAATTATTCTACTGTTCTGAGCAATTTAAAATTGAAATGTAGCAAGCACTGAGTTACAGTAATTCTGATTTCTGAATAAAGATAGTTGGTTTTGGCAGAAGACTTTCTAAGGCACTGGAAGGTTTAGAAGGCATGTGGAGGACAGCAAGACTTGGCTTAATACAAGATCTGGATATTCCGTCTGCTTGTGCAAAAGCTTTTTTAGGACTCCTCTGGTGTCCTGGCCTATACCCTTTGATGCATAAGAAGTGCTGAGGAATGGGGAGCAGTGACATTTTTGGTGGGAAGTGGAGCACTTTGAAGTCATGCATTGTTCTGTCTCTTCTAGCTCTTGCACACTTCCCATCACCATGGTAACTGCCTGTTTCAGTGAAAGAGGAAACCTGCTTGGAATTTGTTTTTGAGTCATGCATGTACTGTTACAACAGTGGTTTCTGACTAAATTATTAATTTCATGTCATCATTGAGCTTAGGTAAACTATGCAAACTTGCAGCAGCTGAGGAGTGAACCCTTGACAAGAATGTTTTTAGTACACTCAAGTTGAAAGCAAACCACTGTGTTAAACTGAAGGGATTAAATTTCACAATACAATAATATGCTATTAATCTAAAGTAAGTTTCCATGAATTTATGTACCTTGTGTCATTATCTACCAACAATCTTTACACCATTTCTGAAAGGTGGCATTTAAAGTTTAAATATACATCTTGGTGAAAGATATTTTTATGGCACAGCAATCACTGCTTTTTTTTGTTTGTTTCAAATATATTCTTTGACTACACATATAAGATGTAGTTGAAAATAAATAGCAAAAAGTCAGCTATAAAAGCTAAACAAAAACAAAATATAGGGCATTTCCTCGTGGTTACAGAAAGTCTAAAGTGACCAAGAGCTGTTCTTTTCAAAAGAGAAAGATGATAAAAATCAAATTGTCAGGGCTACATTGGCATGAAAACTCCTAGCAATCATCATCAAACCACTAATCCCTGCCCACTGGCACTGCAGGAGCTTGGACTCATGCTTTAAACTCATCTTTTGGCAGGTGCTACATCTAAAATACAACTGTCTAGAACTGTTTCTTTCCCTGTAACTATCACAACGCTTCAGGTAACACAGAAAAAAAGCATCCAGCATTCACCAAATGCAGACTAGCACATAAACTCTAACTCATGTGGCAAATTTTAGAAAATCGTTGTGCAGGGAGATTCCCCCTTGTCTATTTTAATGATTCAGCTGTTCTAACACCTATACAGAGTTAGAATGAAAAAGTTTATGCTTTCTTTCACATCGTCTTGTTAAGAATCATCATAAAAGTTTCAAAATTATTTTTTTAATATAGTGTGCCATTTGCTAGGCAAAGAATTGTCCTTATGTTGCAATAGCTGTATATCAGACAGTAAATTGTCTCCACACATTAAAGCCTCTACATATTTCTGTCAAAACAAACAAAACCACCACACTCCACGTTGCTCTTGATGCCTCTTACACCAAATGTGAAAGTTATGAAATGATCTTTTATGCATAGGCTTTAGCATAATCCATCCCTATGCATATGCAGCATAACATATACCCAAGAAGAAAGTAACATCCGTATGTTGCGTTGAGCCATTATCAAACAGGCACACAAACACAACAAGGCACACTGTAAATGGCCTGCACCTTTTACACAAAATCACTGGGTATTTCTTAAGCAAAGCTGTAGATGTTTTAGCTTAATTCACATGCCTGCTCAGCAACAAGCGTGGGACCTGAGCAGACAGAGGCAAAATTTTAATCCATGCTTCCATAAAAATCCACGAGTGCCCTCCAGCTCCAGTGACACGACTGTGGCTGATGGACAAGGCTGGGACACACCACAGTTGTGAAGTTCTGACACTACCTGGACAGTAACTGTCAATGCAAAATTCAGTCTGTGATGCCAAGTACTGAAATTCCTTTTCCATACTGATCTTGATACCAAAGATACTCTGCTAGTAGTGCTAAGGATTTAATGTAGTAGTAGTTCAGTCCTGCATATACAGTTACTTCAGTATAGACATGATTTTAATTAAATTATCAGCATTAGATAATTAATTATCAGCAAGAAGGTTGAGATAGCTCCACTGAAACTGTTTGGTTGTTTTTTTTAAAGATCATTCCCTATATTTAAAACTTTTCCCACTCTTGTCCACAAACAAAACTCCCAATTACTCATGAGTAAACTAAACATTTTTTAATTAGTAACATAGGTACATATTAATTGGTACTTAAATACTCTCTTGAAGGAGATAAAAAGCAGTGCCACGAAGGAGAAAAACAAAAATAGCATTACCTCCTTAGTCCACTTCCTCACATCTTGCAACATACAAACGAAGAAAACCAAGGAAATTAATTGGACCTTAATAACTAGCCATAGGGAGAAAATTCAAAACATATTAAAAGACAGACTACTGTTTGCAACAGGAAAGCAGACCCCTTTCTTCATCACAAAATACAATAATATATGTGGATCATTTATAATCAGGTGAGTTCTAACAAAATATCTTTTCTCATCTTTTGACCTGGATAGTAACTTCGCATGGCATAAGTTATGCTGAAATTGAATTCTTCATCAGCTGCTGTTATGCATCTTTTGGACATATTTGTGACTCTTTCACCATTCTGATGGGAGCTGCTGTCCTTGTGCTTTCATTAGGCCACTGAAGGTTGACCCGTACAGAACAAAGTGAGCTACTCTACCTACAACTTCTGATGTTGGTGGCCTCTGCAAGGATAAATATTGTAGTCTTTCAGCAAACAACTGATCAGTTTTCCTGGAAGTCATCACTATTAGATTAATGTACAAAGGTGAAAGCTGCTTAGACCTGACTGCAATAAATTTTTAACAGGTTATTACTAACTAGGCAGACAGGAATGAAAACAAATCTCACAAAGATACAGACATAAAATGCATACATTTGCCTTGATTTGGGAAATTAATTATTATATCCCTTCCTGGTTCAGCAGTGCAATCTAAAGAAAAGTCTTTGTACTTGGCTTCTAGATATCCCCATCCTGCTCAAATGAACTCAAAAATCTGGTTTCCATCCATGCTATGAAAAGATCGGCTAAAGCAGATTTAACTGATTAGCAAAGCACCCCATCTGGTAGGAGGGCTCCATGCATGTCCTTCATGCACCGACATCTGATGCTCCCAACCGGGAGCCTTATGGTCCAAACTCAGCAGCGCTGCCGGTGGGTTGGAGAGGAGCTCACCCCCTGACCAATGGCAGCAGCTACACTAAGCTTGTCTCAACTTGAACTTTTTTGTGATTGCATTAGCCAACTGTAAGCAGATTGCTGAAGCAATCCCTCTCTGTCCCAGCAAGAGAAAGACAACACAGATTTGACCATTTTGCATTTGTCAAGAGGGGTGTGAGGGAATGCCTCAGACTTTCCTTCAACATGTCAGAGCATGCCTCTTCCAGTCACAGGATACTCAGCTGCATGGACCCATGGTCTGTTCCAGTATGTCTAATTCCACTAATAATAATAATCCCCTGTAATAGGCTCATGGCTTGAGCTAGAGCCATTAATCTGACTCCCCTCACCCTACCCTAATTCTGACCAGCAGTCAGGGAATCTCCATCCTTCCCCATCACTGAGCTACAGACTGTGTCAAGAGGAATTAAGCAGGCACCTGTGATACCACCTGCTGCAATCTATTTAATTCTGTGTCACGTAACCATTTTGGTCTTTTTATAGTTCGTTCGGTGCAAGAGGAGGAGGAGGGGAGGAACACCGCTGATGGTAGCTTTCCACCCCGGTGAGTGATGAAGTTGCCCTTACAGCACACCAGATGACCAGCGAGATGCTTCTATTTGGTCTGTGTATTTTCCTATTCACTTTTGGTTTAAGCCTACAATAAACTATAAATGCTCTATTAATTCCCGATGTACACAAGAACCAAAGCAATATACATCAGTAGAAGTTATGTGTGGTAGCCTTCTCCTCTAATAGAATAGCAGCTCACTAATTATAATCTTATTTCCAGCTCCTTCCCCCCCTGCCCCCATCCCACACCCCATCCCCCCCCAAAAAAGCCCTCAAATTCCTATAAACTTTTCTAGGACTTTTCCTCAAGAGCTAGAGAGAATTTTATGTAGAAAGACACTGTTCCTGCATGCTTCCAACTTCAAGTTGCCCCAAAGCAACATATAACTAAAAGCTTTGTTCACAGTGCAGTTTCATGGAACATTGTGCCTCATCGAACACATCCTGTGAATTGCAGGGCCACATGATGTCAGCTGGTTTATCTACAGACAGCAATTTCGAGCATTCATGATCTTAGATGTCACTAGTTACTTCCCAAAAGAGGAATAAGAGACTATGATGGCTCTACAGCCAGAACATGCAATAAAAGAATATATTTTCATACAACCACTGGTAACTCTTGAGGATACAGAGACCAAATGTCAGAGAGAAATTGTTTCTATATCATGAGACAGAGAAAAAAGTCTTGATAAGTGTGGACACTGTCTTATCCTATTGATTTAGATGAGGATTCACATCACCTCACAAACCAGGGTGGGGGATTTTTGAGACATTCTAGGGTAAAATACAAGGCTACCCACTGCAAGGAATCATAGTTCTAGAAAAGTATGGACAATCCATGCTTTACAAGAACTTCACTCAACAGTAATATTTAAAATAACTGTTGCTCTAGAATACGTTTCTCATAGCAAACTTGAGCCAGGTATAATCAAATTTGATGTCTTAATAAGGAGTTAAACAACTGGCAGGACTTTAAAGCAAACTGTGAAAAAGCAGCAATATAGTGCAGCCTTCATTGAAGTGTAACTGAATTCTACTTTTCCCTTGTAATGGTATATAACACCACCAAACTGATGGGCAGTTAGGGTTACTAGGTTACAAAGATACATTTACCATGCTGACATTTACCATAAATGTAGGAAAGTGTCATTTCCTATAATGTAATATGTGAAATTAATAACAGACCTAGTTACAGTGGATGGATTTTGTGCAGGTTTTTTAAAGGCATGTTATACAACTGCAAAAATATATTACCAGAATACACAAGGGTAGATCAGGAGACAAAAAAAAAAAACCCAAGAAAAAACAGTAGAACCACGTCTATTAAAAGTAGTACCTGTATTAACCAGCCTAAGTTGTAGGCAAAAAAGTAGTATGTTTCTATTAGGGAGATTACATGCGCTAAGAAGTGACTTGATTTGAAACTTTGCATTCTTTTGTGAGCAATGACATTCTCACAGCCACATGAAAAAGAACAGGGGATTGGGGGAAATAAAGAGAAACCAGAGGTTAGCAACGCCTCTCTCTCAAACTGAGATATGAGTAGTTCATAAGCAGTCATTCCTAGCAGATGGTCAGCTCCAAGATCTCAGAGAGTTCTGAGTTCATTCTGTGAATGAAGAAGAGAAAGCTCAGAATGAAATTTATTTAGGGCAAGTCTGTGCATGCTTTAATTTATTCAGCTCGAGTCTGTAAGTTTTATGTCAAAGTGAGTCCTTTAACTATGTGGGAACTTCTCATGCGTGTTAAATACCTATTTTTAAACAGGCTTTTCATCTCAAAAATAAAAGTTGACTGAAAACATTGCTTTGCTCAGAAAAAGTTTTCAATTTTCAGATGTAACCTAAAGCTACAGCTAAACTGGATCAATCCAAGATGTCATTGGGCAAAAGGTGCTTTATTGATATCACAGTGCTTTGACATCATAGTGCTTTCACATGCTTACTTTCTATGTTATCACCCATCAGACCATTTTTGGTAGACTTTTTAAGCCTGGTTCCTTCATACTCACCAATATTCTCTACATAATTGTAAGCAGTCTTAACAAAATCAGTGTGAAAGAATAGTAGGCAAAATTAAGAATGATTGAGTTTCTCCCTAGTCGATCCTCTTTCATTTTACTATTACAAATTTCTTAGAATCATAAAATCAATATTTTGTATCCAAAAAAAATCAAATATTTCACTGTCAAGAAGTTTTCTCTTCGTCATAGCTAAAGAGATGGAATATTATATTTTGTTGTGTGTACCTCTCAAGCTAAACCCACTTGCCCAAAGCTTGCACCCTTTCACACACTAGCCACCTACTTATCTCTTAGAGCTCTCTTTAGTCCCACTTTTGCTGTGTCTTGAGGAGAACTAAGAGAGGACAAGATAAAGCTCTACTTTAGGGTTGCCTCCATAGCTTATATCCTTTTACATTAATTCCATGAACTCAGATTTTGTCAATATTACCCGATTATGCTTTCATGGTCCCTACTTAGATCCCTTAAGACAACAGAGCTTTGCACGCCACCAGTCTGGGACTTCAGACTCTGACTCAGTTTGTATCCATTTATACTCTGAGCAACTTTCCAGTCCTCTCAACCTTCATGTCTTCCAAAGAGCACGCTGGAAGGCATGCAGCAAGTGAGGACAGATGTTTCAACGTACGTTACTGCAGTGCTAAATTGCATACCAACTTTGATTCAGCCAGTAACACATTTCAATGAACAACAGAATGGCTCTCATGAAGAAAAAAGTATTATTCAAGAATACCTCCCTTTTAAACATTGCTGTTATAATCATGAGACAGGTAACAAAATAAGTTTAGAAAGCCTATTTACAGGGTCAGTCTGCAACAGATAAAGCATAAATTCCAAGCAGAAATGCTTATTTTTCCTTTGAGAGCCTGGAAGTGTTGATGTTCAAGGGCAGCTAAGTTTTTCCACCTTGGTACGTCACATCTTTGTCTTCAACAAGTTCCATTGCTAGGGGGAACACTAAGGCAGTGAAACATCATTTTTGCTGTGTACAATGTGCTTTTTAATGGTTTTATTCCATTTTGCTTATCAAACTCAGAGGCCAACTATTGATCCTTCCGAGACCTTGTGAGTGAAGATTAAAGCATTCCAACATGCTTGTCTACAGGTGTGCCATGGTGAATTATGATCTTCGCATAATTCATAGAATGAAAAAGTTGCACCAAGAAACCAACTGTTAATCAGTGTATAGGCACAGGAGATCAATCTTTGATTCGTATATTCACAAATCCTGTTTACTTGGCCACATTAGAGAACAGACGGGTGTTCTGGAATGGATTCTTAGAAATGATGGATGTAATTGTCAAAACTGCCAAGGTCAATGTATAATGTTCAAAAAAGAACCAACTCATTTCAAGCACCTTCCATTTATCATTCATGCAATTTGACCCCCAGTTCTCTTTGTAATAACATACTACGAGGGAACAACTGCTGTGTTCATTCCTATATACTCCTGTGGACTTTTAAATATCAGGCAGGTCACAGCCTTTCCAAAAGACTGAGGACATTTGTATATAACTTGTTTCCAGCCTGAAGTATGTGGAAGCTATTAGATGAAGCCTGACTTTAATAAGAGTAAGTTGGTTTCCTATAGAATTGTTGTGCTGCAGTACTCTATATGTTTGAAAGAAGCTTGTTCCAGAATTTCACAGTTTTTCCACTGAAAAAGTGCACGTTGGTTTATAATACATTTTGAAAAGCGTGGCTAAATAATTTGCTTTTCAAAACAGAGATGTTCCCACCATTGATGATGTATCTTAGTTGCTTAACATCATGCTGTGGAATATAAGCCAACTCTGAATAATGAGGGTTGGAGTAAAACTGTCCCTGTGGACAGTTTACTCCATAAGTCAGCCATTTCTTTTAAATACCAGCCTTGATCAGAGTCAGGATATCGAGTCTAGGGAATGGCCTGTAGTTTGTATTGGTATGTAGGTCTAAGTATCTGGAAGCAATTCAAAGTGGGTTAATTTTCAGATTTATAGAAAAGGAGAAATGTAAATTTTAGCCTTTTTATGTTTTTTAGTGTGGCTTTTTATAATTCCAGAATCTCAAAAATCTCTATTTTCTGGTATTATTTTTCTTAAAGGTGAGCTAGGGGAAGATGTAAGTATCTGTTAATTTTTGGTTACCACCAGGTACACTTTCTTTACTTTTAGAGGTTGCAACTTTCACCACTCTATTTTCACAAAAAGTGGTATATACTAGTAGAGTGAACCTGAAAATAGATACCCAGCAGGTCATTTTCTCTCAGCTCTGAGAGAATAGAACTTTGTTTCACCATTGCAGATGGTTCACAAGCATTTTTTAAATTGAATAGAGTACAATCATAACATACATGAATAACACAAAGGGGGTTTTCCCCTGGAGTTTCCCTCACCAGACTGAGTTTACATTAAAAAAAAAAAAAACCACACCGTGATTTGTATTCTGTTGAACAGTTCAGAAACAAAGACTAATCTAAGAATTTGGTTCAAGAGTAGTACAGACCACCAGGTATAACTGAACCCCAAACGAAGAGCTGGCAAACAGCTTTACAAAGGTGAAGAGACATGGGACCATCAGGCACATGAATAATTTCTATTACATGCTTTAATCTTACCAGTTTCCATAATTTCAATGAGAAAGTTTATGGGCACAAAGAAATGCCATTCTGCACTAAGTCAGCATCCCTAAAACAGAAGCTTAAAGAAAGAATATTTACTAAGTTTTCCCTTTTCTTCTTACACCTTTATCTTTTTAATGAAAACGTAAGAGTCACCCACACACATCTGTTGGGATGTCATATTCCTCTCAAATAAATGAGTTAATTTCTCAAGCTCATGACATTGTAACACAGGGAGGTGGGGGTTGTGTTGCATGATTTATTATTTCTCAAGTAACATTTAAATAAGGCAGTTGCTTGTAGGTGGAGAAACTGTGACATCAACCTGAAGGACAGCAGAAAGGTGTATGGAGAAGCAAACATGTCTAAAACAGGAGACCACTTTCTCTAAATTTTGCACCTTACAGCTGAGCTATAATCTTAGTAACAGAAATTTCTCTTTAAGACAATGCATTTTCTCAAAAAGTGCTCTCTAAAATGGGGAGAGGAGAAGGGAGGGGAATAAACATCTTTGAGATTTGGAATAGATAAACCTCCAGAATACCTAAGCGATTACTTCAGCTCACATGATCAAAATGTCTTTGCCAGGAATGAAAGGAGTGAAAGATTCTGTTTGTAAAGAGCTTCAGAAATATGACCAAGAAGAGTGGACAATGCAGAGGAACTCCACACACCTTCACACAATGATCATATCTTCTGAAGACTATAAATCTACAGACTTCAAAATGCAGGCTGCCACAGGATGTCAAAGTGGCCTCCTTGGCAGACATCAGGCATTTATCAGACTTAAGTCAACATGAAGTATTTTCCAGCAGTTGGCTGAAGAACCACCACAGAGACCTCTGTAGCTCAGGAGGGTGATGCATAAACCCATGATCATCTGGAAGCCATAGTGGTGTACTGGCACACTTGGACATCTGTCAGCCAGTTCATGCTTTGGAGCTGTCTTATGCCCATCCATTAGGAACGTACATGGTGCTGGCATGGTGCTTGTCTGTGCCTAACTGAGCTTCCAGGTTCATGCTATTTTATTTTATTTTTAAATGAATTAACATGCATCAGGGCAAAACCTTTTGATCACTTCAGAATAAAAACTTGCCACTATGAGAATATAGTTCATTTGTGATCAGTACAAAGGGAGACGAATTAATCTGATTAGTTTTATAATCCTTTGCACCCCGTTGCTTTTTCAGCCAACTTGATATTCAGGTGTAAAACCACTGTAGAGACAAAAGCGTGCTTTGTAAGCAGCCACAGCTTTGAAGTGTAGCCCATGCTGCAGGTGGAGTTTGGGCAATGCTGCTTTTGTACGTAAATCTCAGTCAACGGGTCAGACACATAACATTTAAAAGTAGCTATGGAAAGCATACAAATTAGTTCTCCTGGTGAAGGCACTGGTTACACACTTCCAATGCATCACAACATCAGGCTGCTGCAGGCCTTCACCTCCACATGTGGAATTTATCAGGAAGAGCCAGTGGCAGCAACTAATCAGTAACCACAAATATCAGGAACACCCGGAGGCAAGATTGCACCCCTGCAGATATGCTACACAACACTGGATAACAGGCACACTAATGATGAGGGCTCATGCTTCGGTACTAGATATGACCCACTTACTTGCCCTTAAATTAGATCACGTAAGCTTGGAGTGCAAACCCATGGAGCTATTTCATTAGGAGGGTTATACACGTTTCAGGTGCCAGCCTTGCAGTATGAGGACGGTAACTGTATATTACTCTGGCCATCAGTACCCTTCACACACAGGCAGTGGTGTCAAAAGTTATCACTTGCAGATGAGAACTGTGAAAGATGTGAATACAAGTGTCAAGTTATCTCTCTAGAGCTTATCCACTGAACATGCATATATTGCTTTACCTCAGAGACTCAGTGTATGCGAACAGAAGCTGCTTTTCCATCTCACCTTCTTTATATCTGCTGAGCTTTCCACTGAGCAGCTACTAATCAGCTTTTATAGAAGCAGCAAGATTTATTACTTGTACCCTATCTAACATAGCACCCAGTCCTGAGAAAAGAGCAGATGAATTTTTAATTGGGTTACTCAGCTGGGACATGAGAGACTTGCCCCAGGATCTCTGTTGTACTATACAGCTGATAAATGTTGGCCAGACTCTGCCTCAAGGATCTGTGTCCAAGACTAGACGGCAGAACTTCTGTATCCCTCACTACTTCTGTGCAAACAGGTTCACCAACTCTGAAAAGCTTCAACTCTTTCTTCAAGATGAGCAGTTTATCTTCGTAACGTAACATACAAAACTTGTTACAGGACACTCCTGGAAGCTTTGAATGGATGGAATTTTTCAAGACAATGATTAAACCCCAAAGTGAAGGGTTTAATTTAATCCATACATTGCCCCACAAAGGTACTAGAGAAGAGTCACTGCAAGAAATAAGGTGACTGTCATTAATGAACCAAACTCTACAAGCAGAGCACTCACCCTCACAACTGTATCACTACAAGAACAGAGCTGTCTCCAGCCACATACCTATTTAACTGAAGCAGCACAGAAAGGCAAAAACCATTTTGTTTATCAGAATGCTAGATTCTCTGAGATGTCATATTTGTTCTTTTCTCAATTAAAGTTATCCGACCCTTAAATATGAACAGGATGCCCTAATAACCTTTGGACATACAATTCTTTGAGTCTCCTACCATCCCCAGCACTCCTCCCCATTTGTAATAGGAACAGTTTTTAAAAGGTAGAAGTTACTGTTTCATAGCAATCTGGCTATATCACAATAGTATATGCTTTTACATTTTTCTTATATAAATGCAGCTGATAATGCTCCCCTCTTGTACATGCAAGGCATGATTTCATCTTCACTGTTTATCAACTAGAATATGAAAGGAGAAGAGAGCAATTATATTTCTGCTTCCATTTTTTGCTAACATTGTCAGATAATGAAGTATGTATTACTGCAGGCTTCTGCAAAACAAACCAAAGGGACAGTAGTGTCAGAACAGAAAATGGAAGAAGAAAGTCAGCTTTGAAGTCTACCTGTACATCTTCACTGCACTGCCAGCTCTGAGCTCATTTTGAAATCAAAGAGCGATCACACAAAATTCGAAGCAATCAGACACATATTGCTACATGGAGACTTCACATCAAGTTCGTTCTTTTTAGCATGGAAATGTAAAAACCCTGATGTTTTGAGATGAAGACTACAAGCAAATTAGTCACATCTAGCATATAATTAATGTTTTCAGCATTCCAGTGAAGATAAACACTGAAAACTTACAAAAAATGTTGGGTTATTTTCTTGAACATATAGTATGAAACCCCATCATTTTTATGCAGCGGTGGCAATCAATTTTGAAATCTTCACAGATGCACAGTTAATATTATTATTTTCACCAGAATGATCACAAATGCTTTAGTCAGCTTTTCTGCAAACATTAGAGTGCTACAAATCAAATCAAGTCCTAAATTGCAAGAACCTCCAGTCCTTAGTGCTGGGATTTTTGTTTTGCCTTGCTTGCTTTGAATCTTATGATTTTGAACAAGACAGTAGCTAAAAGAGTTAAAAGCTTTATAAGTGCTTATGCAAGTGAGCAGAACAACAGCAGACACTCCACTTGTATTTAGCAAGCCATGGTATCTCAGGAAAAGGAGAGCTTTAGCTGCTTGTAACCTTCCTGTGAAAACGCCTGGACATTAACACCTGGGAGAGCAGACTTCAATGGAAGGGAAAAGGACTTGAATGGGTTACATCTGACATGTCACAGGGAGGGAGACAGTAAAATAGAAGACTGTACAAGTGTCAGACATGTTTGGTTCAATACCTGTTTACTGGAACGCTGTGGATGTTAAAATTTGGCAATCTGTTATTTAAGACAAAAAAATTTGCTAATGTTATGTAACCCAATAAAATACTTGGTTAACAGCATCTCATTCAGCACGAGACAAACAAAGCTGCTGTCAATATTCCTTTTAATTAACCCAATAGTATTAGCTGCTTATGACTTCATTCCCCTCGGTCCCAGTGGGCAACCTGAAAGGCAATTCTCACTATTACTTAGCTCCCGTGGCGTAATCCACAAGAGGCTGTCAGCTTGCCACGGTTTGTGACCTCTGACCCAATCACTTTCTTCCTTTTAACATTACTACCTTTGCACATTTAATGAACTTTGTACATGGTTAAAAAGATGTCAGCACAGAGAAACGATAGTTCCTGCTGTGAAAGGCTCCATTGTTTCTATAAGTCTAATTGACCTTTCACATCACAGAAAACGAGAAAAAAAAATAAATCAATATAGTTACTTAGTCACCAGTTCAATGCTATCTTTTATAATTAATATGCTAACCACATTGCTTTTGGAACACTGACACCCAAACAGCCCTCGATGTACAAAAATGAATTCTCATTAATAACCATTATATTAATCACTGTTGCCCAGAACTGGAACCTGACTGCGAAATCCCCTGGTGGAAATTGCTATAATCGTTCAAACTACAGGAACGAATGTTTTTTCGGCATAACTACTGCCGTCTTCTTATTGAAAAAATATCCATTAGATGGCAGCTTTTAGTTACGTAAATCAAGTTGATTAATTTTTAATTTTTACCATTTATATGACTTTGTACAAGTAAAGATCTTTGATAATTTAAATGATTAGCTGAACAATTATTAAAGCAAATTGCAGCAGTTCAAATATTCATTTAGTTACTAGAAGAGCCATACATCATTAACTTCCAATTAAAAAGCGGGGAAGTTGTAAATGCTGATACAATAAAAATATGCTTATGTTCTTGTCAATAAAGCGGCACACTGCTGTAAAAATATTGCCCTAACTCCAGCTGAAAGCAGGCAGTTCATCCAGTACCAGTGTTCTGCGGCTATTCCATGAGCAAGGAAGAAGAAATCCTCTTACGTGTCTGCAAGTCATTGGGAAGAGGTACCCAATGGCAGCACAGCACATCTGTGCTGTTCGGCACAGTTCTCCTCCTCCCAGATGAAAACACAAGCCAGCTGCCAGGTCCCCGCGCTGACTCGGCTCACGAGAGCAGTTCAGTCACTAGACTGCTCTACAGCAATGCTCAACACAGCCACTGTCACAGCTGGGTTTTTGGACACCTACACAACTTTTCTGCCTGGGCTTGCCCATGTTTCTGTGTTAAAGCACCCAAAGCTTACCCTCACACCTCCACTTGCATTGGGAGCCAAAGCAGAGGGTTGTCCTGCCTCTTGTCCCACATCCTGGACCATGCCAACACAGACCAGTGAGCCCAGCACAAAACACATAACAATTGCATACCAAATATCCTACCAAATTCACTTAGTCTTTTCTGCAATAGCCCAGTGGTTAGACCAACATTAAGTCCATACTTATATTGTATATAGACTCAAACATATTGTACTAAAATTCAATTACACTATTCTGACCAGCTTTCTGCTAGCTTGGCAATCAAAATCTTCAAATGCATATGCAGTGTTGACGTGTTTGCAGTTGCATCCATAATTTTCTACCTTTCTGAACTCAACTGTTTCAATTATTATAATGAGTCATGATTAATTTTCTTTTTTTTCCCAAGGAAATAAGAGGGTGGTTGTATGTGGTGCAGTGTTAAATGATCTGTTTCAGGACTTAGAGGCAGTATTGATGCACAGGAGATGGACTTAGGTTATTCTGCAAGTCTGCCCAAAGCTGGTTCACGTACATCTTCATTGGGTTGCACTCTGACAGACCATGTTAAAGAAAGAAATGGTTGGAGGTTTTTAATTTTTTTTTTAAATTTCAGAATATTGGGTTGCTTTGGGAAAATTTGGGCTTTTAAAATTAATAGTCAGCCTTACTGGTGCTCATTTGCTAAAACACAAAATTAAAAGTCACCAAAAATTTTAGGTTTTTAGATTTTTGTGGGGGTTTTTTTGTTTTGGTTAGGCTTTTCACATGACCTATTCCATTGACACTGTCACAGGGAATTCCATCATCCATACAATTTATAGGGGTTCCATACAGAAGAACAGAATGCCATGCATAAAATAGTTACAACGGCATGGCTGTGAGCTTTCCTTTTCACCTTCCACTTTCCATTGTTAAAAGTGAACTCATCTTCTGCACTAACCAGGTAGATCTCATTACAGCTGAGGTATTGGCAATCCTGTTCCATTCTTCCTCACCCGTCTGTGTGCCTTCCCTCCCACGCCCAAAGAAATTAGAAGATATAAGCTTCAGTGTAGACTGGAATGTAAACCTGGATTTCCTTGGAATATATGTATTTTAAGGAAGAATTTAAAAAAAAGCAAACACAAGGAAAGGAAAAGGAAATGGAAATATTCAGACATAAGCCACCTGCAGTGGACTCAAGTGTCAACAATGATCAAGAGCCCAGGGGAAAAATCTCTGTAGATCATAACTAGAGCTCACATCTTCCTTAAATAAATTCTCTAGGTATTGTGGCACCTTCTCATTTAAGGGAAATACTACAATAATGCCACAATACTTACAACGTGCAGCAAATGACTTCTCATCCGATCCAACATTGTCTTATACTCTACCCAAATTTACTATCAATTATACTCTAAAAAGCAGTTGTCACCAATGTGAATCACAATCAGATAGTGTCATTGATGCTAAACTCATGTGACTCTTTGCAGTGGAAAACTTTATATTTTCTAATTTTTTTATTATTAATATTCGTGTAGTTGGACTGGTCATAAGATCTCACCTGTGATGATATTTCTATCTACTAAATAGAAATGGAAATTCTGAAATCTAGAACTTGCAATTTCCATACTGGTATTTTATATCCCTACATAGATCACAGGCTGCATCTACATTTTCCTTCCATGCACCTCTGAAAACACTCTCTGGACCAATTTATAAATTGCAACACAGGCTCATATTTGCATTCTTGCATGGGTGCCTTGACACCCGGATACAGACAGACTCTGAAGTTGGGGGTGAAAAAAAACATCAGGCAAATCAGGCATACGTGAATTATAAGAAAATACTGTTTCAGGGAAGTCTAACGTGACAATTAGAAGAGCCAGAATGAAACCTGGATCTTCACTGTCCTAGTTTCCCATTTTAAACCACCTTTCTCTAGACTACTGGTGCCTCTACAGCAGCAGTCTTCTTTTAAGGCTATTTTTAACAATTAACTGTCTCTGCATATTCTGGATATTTGGCTTTTGGGAAAAGACTATTTTTTAAATAATTTTTTTTTTTTTAATAATTGGGGTTGTTATGAGTCAGTTCAATATGGTTCTTTAGAAGATTAGTATTATCAACATGCAAAGGATAACATCTCTACAAAGAGAACAGACAGTATGAGCTGCTACCGTGTCAATTAAATCTTGGCATTCATTATGCCTATGTCCTTTTCCTGCCCCTTTCCTCCTTGGTGGTCTTCTGGTATTTTTCTTAATACTAGCAGCCAAAAAGAAAAAAAAAAAAAAAAGATACTAGAGGCAATTTCTTTAGTACAGTCACAGACAGACTTTTTTGTAGTTTAATATTTGAAACTGCAGCCCTTGTAACTTCGAGGGGCCACCACTCCATTATTTACACAGATGTTAGTGAAGGCAGTCTGTAACCATCTACCTCCGCCCCTGCGGTCACCTTTGCCTCTGAGCAGTCTTTGGGAGGTACATTAATAACGTTTGTATTAGATACCCATTTCTTGGTTACAATATTTTTATTTCACATTGTCTGTGTGGAATGTAACCTAATACATATCCTTGATGCGGGGAGATGTTTACATAGTATTTTATGATTAGTTCAATTGGAGACCACTGGGTTTCATGGGCTAGTATCAATAGTACATATAGTCAGAGAGCAGGCAAAATATAATTATGGTGTTCCAGAAAAACTGCACACACAAAGTTAGGAATAAATTTAAAAGGGATAAGGAACAGCCAGTTACAAAGAAAAAAAGTTCTTTAAATCTTTCTTATTGAAATTGAAGTAGAATATCTTCAGGAGAGACAGAATAAAAGACGAAGAGAACCAAAGCATGTATAAATTTTACTTCTTAAAAATGTCATAATTGCTTGATAATGCAATTGAACAAGAAATTTTGTCTTTTCCTGACCATCTTGCTTTGGCTATTCTTTTAAGTGCTCCAAAGAAGCAAAAATACGGTTAATAAAAAGTATTAGAGGGACTTACATAGCGTTTCTTTTGATTCTGTCTTTTAATTCGCTCCTCTCCTACTATAGCATACAGAATGAAATTGGCAGAGGGCTTATTCCATAGGACCTTCCTGGCTCTTTAATCTTCAGCTTTGCTTTCCGAGCGCCTGCAGGTGCCTGTGCCCCGCTGGCGGGGCCAGTGCGGGTCTCCCACAGGGAATTTTACTCAGCCAGGTGTCATGCTGCCCCGCTGAGCCGCAAACACTGAGCAGAACCTGCCAGGGGAATATTTGCATTGTGGCTTTGCCTTTCGAATCAAAAGGTGTTAAAGATGTCATTGAAGAGCTTAGAATAGTGACTAAGCATTTTCTATACTTCAGCCTCTCGTGGCCTAACTTAGTCATATGGCCTCCTGCAGGTATGCCTAATAACTCCAGCTCTAGTGCCTATATCTTTTCACACCTTTTTACCAAGAAGGAAGCATTGTCTTTGATTGTCCATCAGCCTTAATCCTTTCTCAGCATGAAGCTTGTTAGCATAATTGGAGAGAAGAAACCAAAAAGGTACATTATGTGCATCTATGTGTTTCTTTTTTCAATGAGTGAGGCTGTTTGGATGAAAGACCACTGTATTTGTGGCACTAATCCAGCGCCTACAGGTTTCCTCGATAGAAGAAAGTCCCTACCTTTTCAGGTTTTGGTTTCATGCGAGTGATGAAAATCACATCTATAACTTTGAGTGACAGTCACCATGCCTGTGTAAGACTTGCAGAAGTGCCTGACTTGAATAATAGACTTGCTATCCAAAAATAACTTTGGAAAGTGACTGGCATCCCTGAACTCAACTTCAGATTCTTGGTCAGTTAAGCTGTAAAAGTAATTGCAAAGAAATTAGCAAAGATTATGTTTTGACATCTTTTCTCACAAGAACACAGATTTTTAATGTCTTGCCCAGGACACTGGAGGCTAAAAGAATAAATAGGAAGGTAATGAGCCCTAAAAACTTCCAAGGCAGTTTCCCTCTTCTACCATCTTAGTCTTTAATGACAAGCAGTTAAAGGACTATAAGCAACAATAAGAGAAAGCCAATCATCCATCACGGGTGCTCTGTATTAGGATTTACTTTATATTTTAGTCTTCATCTCTCACAAATAACAAGACACAAATGCCAAAATAAGTACAATTTATCACTGGATTACACAATTTGTCAAGCTAGTAGAAAAATCTCTGTCATTTCTATTCACACAACCCAGGATCTCAGCACAGCCAGATTAGGAAGACCAAGCCACAGCAAGATATTTGGCTTCTCCCTAATACATCAAGTATGACATGATTTACACCAGCTCAGTCATCATTGGATTCATTGCTGGTACACTCAGTGGAAACAGACAACTGTAGGTTCTGCAGCACATATGTGCTACAGCTTCTCTTGGGCTTGTGCAATCCTGATGAGGCCCAGCTTTGCTTTGAGCTGGGCCTAAAACCCTAACAATAGAAAGGCTATCTTGTTATTTAGGAGGCTGTTGTACTTATGACACTCTTGCAAACATGCACATATACCCACTTGTAGACCAATTTGTGAGGACAAGACTGCCGTATCTCTCTGTTCCTGAGATAGATGTATTAACCTTTCCATATCCCTCATAACCCAGCAATACCTGCAGACATTACCCCACTGGCAATCATAGCTTGGGGAGATAAGGGAACTGATACTTTCCAAACTACATTCAACCCATGTAGGTACAGCATAAGCCAACAGAACAAACTGATACGGAAGAAACTTTAATGAGTCAAATATGCATTTCCACATGATTGTGTGTGTGTGTGTTTTGGGGTTTTTAAGGGGCTGAATCTCTGCAAATGCTAAAGGAGCAGTATCTTAACAAGTCTCAAGTTTTACAACCTGAAGGCAAAAAATGAGTATATCGCTGCAATATTTTTAAGTTTGCATTGTTTGTGGTCTCTGTCTCAAGGTTATTTCATTTCATTTTAAACTTCTGGATTAGGAAAAATGAGAAAAAAAATCTATCTTCCTTCTTTGGGTAATAACACATAAACATTTATTGCCTTAGTTATAGGACTTGTACAGAAGTGAGCAGAGCCTATCTTCACTGGTATAAGAGTGTGCAATCACAAAAATGTCTCATTTCTTTCTACTTATCACATGAACTCAGATTGCTATTCATGTTTGAAGCCTTTTTTCTACACTGAAGTGCTTGCAATCCAGATCACATTGCCAGATCACCTTTACACTGAAAAAAATGACTTTTTTTATAGTCCAGGGGTACAGCTTAATCAGTTGCATGCAAGACTATGAATAACTGTTTTAAAGTTAATATATTCCATGGACTATTACATACCTTTAAGAATAATGTGATGATGACTATAGTTTGTGAATATCTCAGCTTCAATCTTTTTAGTAAAGAAGTCAGATAGAAAAATTAAGCATTTCTGCACTTGAACAAATTAGAATAGAATTAAATGACATGTACTTTGGTCTCTCCAGGGTCTTCCTTTGGCTTAATGTACCTTGATCTTAGTTTCCATTTGTCATTGATTCTGTGTTGCGGTCCTTCATGAAGAACTTGACAGCATGAGGGAGGGCTCTCTCACTGCAGTACAAGTGTGGTCTACCAGGGTCTCATGTCTATGTCTGCTGCTAAGTTCAGTAAAATGCTTTGCTATCAATCACATCAACTTAGACTTTCTGCAGCACATAGCTGCCCTGATGATGTCACAGATAGCAATTTGATTTCAGTTAACTGGGTTTTTACTCATTTCTGACCTCCCAAACCCAAAGTTTTCTCTCCATTCCAGCACAACACCTCTCAGAGCACACAAACAACAGACTACTGTCTTAATAACAGCACAAGATATGCCATAACCTATCCAGATCATCAGTTTTTCCTTATATTGGAAGACACTAGCAGCCCTAACATTAAAGAGCCAGGGAAAGAGAAAATTACACAAGTGGCATTTAAGAAAATAAATAAATAACAAACCACACACAATAAAAATCCCACCTCACAAAACTCTGCAAAATAAACATTTTTACCAATTCTGAATTTAGAATATGTGACAAGACCATACAATGAGAAATAGGAGTCCTCCCAGAGGTTTATTAATCTTTTTGGTATTTTCACTACCAAAACCCTCAAACCAAAAGATTTTGGAGTATGCCTACACACTGCTCAGTTTTCAGCCACAACATTAGCCAGCTAGCTTTCCACAGCTGTGTATACATACACACAGAGAAAATGGAAATCTTGCTCTTACCCTGGCAAATTAGCCTAGCACAATTATCCAGGTAACCTGACCACCTAAAGCGGTAGCAGTGTTCCTCTACTAGATCATTCATAAATCATTGCAGAAGTCCCAGGGATTAAACATTTGCTGAAATAACTGATGTGAATGTGAGCGACTCCAACCACCAGTGTCCTCACGTGAACGCACTTTTCCACAAAGGATTACCTTCGGCTCCAACAGAACAGCACACTACACACTTTTGCAGAGCTAGAAGATGCATTTCCTTAATGGTTTTCCAGTATACTATCAGTATTAAATATATATCAGTCATTATATGTAAATACACATAACAGTTTTAACATAACAGTTTCTTCCCTCTGCAGGAAAGAAAAGGAAAATCCATCAAAGAATGGTGCATAGGGAAATCAAATATCAAATGCTTCCTGCTTCCAAGAAGAGATGTAATATTCTGTGAATGACTGACCTGGCTCTGACCTTGATCATGGTAAGAGATTTGTTTTGGTAGTCTGCTGTAGCCAGCAACCTGCAGAGCAGTTTGGGAATCCTACCAGAGGGAGTTCTCAATGCTGTAGTTAAAAAGCACATTTGTTTATGTGGAGATACTATTGCAGATATGGTATTGCAATAATATATTTAAGATTGCTTGACAAATACATTAAAAGAAAGCTAGATAATTAAATACATAAGCATGAAAGGCTTCTTGAAGATAACATAAGGTGAGATGTAGCGCTCACTGCTGTGATTCCTGTAACAAAGGCAGCATTAGAACAACATTAGTGGTTTTAATTATAGCCAGACAACAAATTCAAATAAAATTTTCTCACTCCATTTATGCACTGCTGACCCCAGGTATTGCAAAGGTCAAAGAAAAGTTCAGTGCTCTGTATAAAACATGAAGAGTACATATTTTCTCATGCTTTATCTGTCGGTAATAAAGAAATTGAACATTTGTATATATAACACAGGCACAAGCACATTTGTTTTCATTTAACTTGGGTTTGTTTTTCACCAAAAAAAGTTGAATTAAAGAATGTTCAAGGTACAGACTTCCATCACTTATTTCATGCCTGAAGTTTTGAATCATTTCGACATCTACACCCCCCTCAAAACTCAGGCTTTGTTTGACATACAAGTTGGGGAAAAAAAAGAAAACAAAAACCCCACACCTTGCAGTCCTGCAATCATTATCCATATAAATTTCATTGCTTTTAAAGTATTTTAAGGAACCAACATTAGAACTTAAGATAGCTGGATAGTAGCTTGAATAGATAATGAAAGGAAGTTATGTCTCTCAAAAAACTTATAGAAAAGACAGGTAATCAACAGCAGATTATCTGTGGGAATCTGTGACTCTACATGGGTAAGAGGCCAGCCAGTCCATGGACTTCCAAGTAAGAACCAGCAATCGCAGAGAAATCCCGACCTACAAGAGGGGCTTCATTTCCATGAAGCTGCTGGTAGTGGGACTGTTCAGGGCTCTAGCAGAATCCTGCACAGGCACACTGCCAGTCCACCACAGCACACTGTCCCACAGCACAGGAACACTATTATAATCCCCCATCCCAATGATACCAAAGAGTTGTCTGTAGAAATACTCTGCCAAGTCTACAGTAACGCCTTTGTTCGCTACCAAAAAAGACAAAATTGTCTGGGGACCAAACGAAGACAGGGGCTGCCAAGCAGGATGAGCTCAGGGCACAGAGTGTGGGCTCCAGCAGAGGAAGACATTGTCTGGGCTCATCGCTGGAGACGTTCCCCACGTAACATAAGGAGCCCCCGGCAGTGCTTCTGCTGGGGGAACACGAAGGACACACCCAGAGTGATTTCAGCAATCAAAGGCAGCGCATCCCTAATTGGCTAACACTACTTCCACATGTGGCAGAAAACAGCTAACTAGAAGTCTGAGCATGAAACGCAGAAAAACTCCCTGTGCAGAGAGGAAAGGACCCAAGAGGAAAGGAACTGTAAAAGGTTGTGTTTGTTATACTGGTACAAAAAGGCACCAACAACCAGAAAAGCCTTGGCGGTATCACAAAAAAAGGTGGGAACCTTACCTCAGCATGGTAGTAATTATGGATAAGGCATAATGTGTTCTCAACTCCAGTGTGATGGTGTTTATATTTCAGGTGTAGTGTGATTTTAACTTCAGTGGGTTGGTGATTAAATTTAAGGTATATATGAATAATACATGGGGAATGAAATGGGGCATTATTATAGACAAAAGAAGCGAAATAACCAGTTGGAGATGTTGTTACAGAACTCTGAAAGTGCAAGCTTCCAGATGTTTATGTTCCCCAGCTTAAAAGATTAATGAGAACACTAAAGATTTATACCCAGCCCCTGGAGCAGAATACGAGTGGGGTTTTCTAGGCACGAATCTGGCCGCTTCCTGAAATAGGCAATTTTCCAGGTTCAGTGTAGTTGAAGCTAATTGGCCTGGAATTAGCTGGACTCAGAGCCATTTAAATTCAGCCCTGACAGAACCTCAAGGGAAACTTACTGTGCTGGCACATAAGACATTTTAACCTTTGGAGCAATTTCATGGCATAAATAACAATTTTCTGTATGCTGAATTTTTGGATTAGCAATGATTATGTAGACTGCACTGCCTTTTAAGGTCTACAGCTGCTTCCAGAGCAGAGACCAAAAAAATCACAGAAGACAGTATCTGGACACTTGGCTAACTACTCACACTTCACAAACATGTTTTCTTCTGGTTACTCTGGCATTCTTCACAACTCAAACAACAAACAAAAAAACCCAAACTCAGTTCCATCAGCCAACACCAGAAAATTAGCCTCCCATTATGGTAACTCCACCATTCTACTTTATTTGGAGCACCACGCAACATTTATCTGAAGTAGACAAAAAGCGGGAACTGATGCTATACTTTACATTCCTAGCCCAGACAAAATGTGAGCTCTTAGCAAAAATTAAGCCTACATTTCCACATCACAGCTATATTTACAATATCCACATCATAGCAACTAGGTTTTCTTGACTGCATGAGTGCTAGTCTTTAAGGAGACTGGGTTTTTTCAGGGAATAGCCAGCAAACATTTGAAGGTCCACACTTGCCTGTTCTTATGCATCACAACTGCAAACAAATACCATTCCTTCACTCTGCCAAACAGCCCCCTCACTAAACCCACATATAACCCCTCAGATTTCCTGACATGAAAGAACTTGGGAGCCAAAGGAACCACCACTTCAACACCACTTCTCTTGCTTGCTGCAACTCCTCTTTAACACAGCACCATTTTCCCATTAACTAGCATGGGTTTGCAACCATAACATCCCCATAGATCACTTACCACTTTCAGTCATCACCTCCAGTTGCCAAACCAAAGCAGCACAAGAAAAGTCTCCAAATCATCTGTGCTGGCCAACATACAGCTGCCTCACACCTTCCCTCCAGCAACCAGCCAGGTAAACCCTGGCCGAAGCCTTAATAGCCCACAGGTGCACAGCTCCCAGAGTGAGGGCTGTTGTTAACCCCTCATGGGTGGAACTGGGAAAGTGACAGCCCACAGCCTTCTCCACCTTGTTTCAGATGTGAATAAATTTCAATCTGAGCACTAAAGTTCTATGGGCTATCCCAGAATTTTTCAGGCACTTTCATAGCTGGCTGTCATTCATCTATTAACTTAAAACTTTACACTTACCTGGAAAGAACCTTTTTGCAAATTCAATTCTCTGCATTTATTTTTGTCAACTTAAGCCTGCCTTGCTCAGAGGTAGCAGTGAGTTTTTACAGCCCCATGCCATGTTATCATATCTGAGCATTAATAGTCAAAACCTTGCACGGACGACTTCTATATGCATCTCTGCAGAGATGCTGAACAGAACTGGTCATTCAGAAAGCTCTCATAACATTGCCCAAAATATCAAAACTTGCATAAGAGCAGTTGTCATTTATGGATCAAAATCTGAGTTGAGCATGCAAGACATTTTTAAGTGCTGTCTTTGCCCCAGATACAATTTTTTTTAAACACTCCTGTACTTAAAGGACAACAAAGCTCGAATGGTGGTTTTGGGAAGAAGCAGTAAATCAGAATTTTCAAGTGGGGCATGGTGTTTTCCAGATGTTCTACATTTACTCAGCTTGGAGGTATACTACAGTAGTTTCTGTAGTTTGTAGTAGTTCAGCAGCAGCTCCTGGTGGGTTGCTTGTAATGTGTGTATGCCATCAACTCTCCAAACACAGCCAACACTTGGTTCTCTGAGAGTGAGGAACTCAGCTACAGTGGATGAAAATGCCCAGAGAAGAAAAGAATTATAAAATTCAAACCCAGCACGGTACACATGTACCACACAGGATCTCTGTGAGAAATCAGACTTGGTTCAGTTAGACTAAGCAATTAGCTCCAAAACTGTATGAGTTTTGCTGTATCAAAGCTGTCTCCTGCAGAGCTATTCAGTATACCTGCATTATGCTCTAAGCACCTGGTTTCCCAGAGTTTATTATATTAAGGTCAGTGTTAGATATAAATGGGTCCATGCATTAACACAGCCATATACCTATCCAAAATAGTCCTTCTGAAATCTGGCAGCTACCAAAAGAGGGATTCCACATGGTCTGTTCAATGGGCACAACCTGAGTGGATTTAGCAGACCCCAGCTGGATCTAACTGGCTGTGAGACACCTTACATCTCCTCTACCTCCTTCCATGGAAACACCACCAGAAAGCTTTGAAGATGAGCATATAAGCAGCCATCCTAGACCTAGCAGGTATGTGTGGCAGAACAGATGTACTTGTCCATTCCTAAGAGCAGTTTCTGTGTTGCTGCATTTGAGGTAATGCAAGAGGTGGTCCTCAGCTGTCCTTGCACCCATGGCACAAATAATTTACAACTCATCTGACTGAAAGCTGGCTGCATCAGCCTCCAAAACCCCATTTCTGCTTGGGTAAACAGAAAAGAGGCAGCAACCAAAAGATGTAGGAATAATTTCCTCCAGATCTCCTTGCTAGAGATATTAACAGACATTTACTGCTTGACAGTAGAGCTTCTTTTTCTGTTAATACTGCTTAACTTAATAACTTCTACTGAAAGTGTTTGCTTCCAAGCACCAGGATATCATATCAAGAACATCATGTAAAATGAATTGGACATGGCTGCTTTTAAAGAACAGACTTTCTAAAAATATTGTCCTGCTCAATGTGAGGTTATGGATACAGGAATGTATTGATGAATTTACAGAATAATGCACACAAAGACAAGCTAGATTATCATAAAAGTGATTCATCTGGATTTACAAAGCATACATGAATTCACTAGTTAATTTTTCTTTGTTTTTATTTGTGTAAGAAAACCACATTTATAGATCTAGCTCACAAAACCACACCCCTAGTTTAGAGAATCCTTTTAGAAGCTTTTCTTAAAATCCTGGATTAATTATGGACCTAACAGAAGATAACAGACACGGCGAACTGAAGTGCCACAAAGCACAGACCACGCTGGCACAGGTATGGGCTCCAGCTGCCCTGAAGACTCTGGTTCTGATGCCAGCCGTGTTTGCACGCTGCTGTGCTTCAGCTAACGCTTCCTGTGAGAAGCTGCCAAGTGCAGCAGCGAATATTGGTTGGGTAATGAAGTTAAACCCTGCTTGGACAAGCTACACAGCACAGTACTGCCTTGAAAACAAAGATCTTCACCAGCTCATGCATCCTATCACTTTCACATCGTAGGCATTTTCTACAGGTCAAAGCCTGGCCTGACAGATACCAACCATTTGCTTCATTACAATTAAACCCAGAGACTAATGCAGGAACTAGAAACTTAAGGGCCCTTTTGATAAGGTTTTAGTTATATTAAACAATTACCTCATTGCTCTAGTTTAAAAAGCGATAAGGCGAATTTAGAAACCACTCAAGCCCTCTGCACAGGTGAGTCTGTCCAAGTTTCTTCATATTTCTCATTCAGAAGATATAATGATGCTTTAAAAGTCTTATTTATGTAATCACTCTAACTTTCAAGCCAATCCAGTGTAAACTTGATATCTACCTTTCATAAGATGCATTTGTGTTCTCACTCCATATTATTAATAGGAATATTATCAGAAGGAATATTATCATAGAATCATAGAATAGAATCATAGAATAGTCTGGGTTGGAAGGGACCCCAAGGATCATAGAGTTCCAACCCCCCTGCTACAGACAGAGACACCAACCTCCAGGTCTGGATCTACACAAGGTCGCTCAGGGCCCCATCCAACCTGGCCTTGAACTACTCCAGGGACAGGGCATCCACCACTTCTCTGGGCAGCCTGTTCCAGTACCTCACCACTCTCTCTGTTAAAAAATTTACCCCTAATATCTAATCTAAACCTTCCCTCCTTTAGCTTTAATCCATTTCCCCTTGTCCTGCTGTTATCTATCCTTTCAAAAAGTTGATTCCCTTCCTGTTTATAAGCTCCCTTCAGGTACTGAAAGGCTGCAATGAGGTCTCCCCACCATATTATCCCATAGGCTAGATTATATTTGGAAAATCACCCTGGTGGTTGACTTGCTCTTACTTAGGTATTCAGATACAAAACATACTTAAGATTATCATGGCGATTTTTTTTTTTCTGTGCTTCTAGCTTTAGACAGGATGGAAGTGAAATTTGCTAAAATTGATTACAAATATTAACTATGTGCAAAGGGTTAAATATTTTTGCCTGGCAAAATGAGAATGATGTAAGGCTTTTTTTGCTGATATTTATTTTTAAGTTCATTTACAGTTGTGTTAATGTTTGGATTTTTCAGTTATGTGTAGTTTGGATCTATTTGGTAAAACATATTTGAGATTGTTATGGGACTTTTAGATTATAAGCAGGATATCTATGATTAAAATATATTCTTTAAAAGTTCGGGGTTTTTTCCTTTTAGTTATCATTTGCTTTCATCTGATGGAAAGTAAAAGATAAAACAAGCTTTTGTTGTTTACCGTACATCTGGAGTATAAAAAAAGCACAGTATGAGGAAAGGATACTCCATGAAACACTATGTCAGAAACATTCACAGTCAAAATTCCAGAAATAGCAAGATGTTAGATAGATAATTAAAATGTCTTCCAGGTCTAAACCATAGGGAGCTAGAGTTTTAATCATGTAGAGTATATTCATGAGAAGTTTCCTCTTTTATCTACATGATCAGATTTTGATGCTTTCTTTTAGGAAGAAATAAGATCCTGGTCTGGAGCACAAACATTGTTATGCTTGATCGGTATTGGCAGCACTCACAGTATCGAACACCTTCACGGAAATCCCTTTTATTCTTTGGCTTTCCTTTAAGAGGGATCTCCAAGAAAGTTCAACTGTGGCCTTTCCTCAAAGTACAAACATCCTTTCCTGGTTCAACCAGCCTGGAAAGTGGCCGAGCAGAGAAATTCTTCAGCAAATGGCTCGGTGCCTCTGCTCTAACACCACTGGAGAAAAGAACCAGAGCCTTGTTTTACTGCAAACCAAAGATCCATCTTAAAAAGGCTTAATAAAACGCCTGCTGTAATAACAAGGTAAATGTAAAGGGGACTTTTCTGCTGTGAGGCCTTCACCAGGCTGTGGAAAAACTAGAATGAGCTTAGTGGGGGAAAAATAAGATTAGCCATTTTTTCATAGCTAGAAGACGGTCTCACAGCTAAAGCAATTCGCTAATCTTATTTTCTAATTCCTCCACGTCTTTTATTAACTTATTTTTCATCTTGTAGACCACACACAACCGTAACATTTAAATAATGTTACATTCGTATCTGTACCATCTCAGTCTACGCTTAGTCAGATCTAGTTATTGAGCAGTATTTTAAAAGCTACTGTAATTTTAAGGGACAATTTAGATCTAGGCTTTGCTAAGAGAAAGGAAAACACATCAGTGCCAAATTAGGCTCTGATGAGGCTCTTGATCACTTTCCCTTCTCCTGACAAAAACAGAAGGTGCTAGTAATGCTGAGAAGGTCTGTGTCCCTGATGAACAGATGTTAATAACAAAGAGCATCTTCCTCATGTTAAATAGCCAAAAGAAGAGATATTGCAGCCATTGATAATGATACCCATATATCATGCATGCTAAATCATGACTAAATAATTAAAATCTGTGCATGATACTTGTTTCAGGCAAGTAAAGCAGATCACAGTTTTAGTGGTCAGAGGAAATGAAATGCAGCTTTGCAGAAGTGATTGTCACTGAGCATACAGAGCATTGTAATACGCACAAAGAAAATTAAACTCGGAAAAAAGCAATTGACTGTGAGCAGCTTATTCAGGAAGGAGGGCTGGCGATTCAGTGGTGGTTTGCCTTCCGGTTATTTTGATGCATTGTTTGAATATATATTAACATGTGGGGCGAATGAAAGGAGGGAGGTGATGAGCAGAAGGTCCTCCCATGGGGTGAGGCTGGTGGCTGGGTGCTCCCTCTTGCTGGTGGCAGGGCCACGTGTGCTGCCTTGTGTCACCACGCAGGCTCTCCTCCCCTCTTGGCCAAAAGAAGTCATGGATGGATAGACTGATGATATTTCCTGCAGTGGGGGAAATAGCTGAGCGGAGGCAACTATAGCCTGTTACAAAAGCTACACGCTGTATTCTCCACGGTCTCCACTTTACCAGCACTGCTTGTGTTGGCAGGAACAGTGGTGCAATGGTATATCCCCAAATCTGCCCAAACGAACCTCACCCGATTCCCATACTCTCTCTTTGTGCTGTGCATGTGATCTGCAGTGGCCCCCGTTAGCAGAGAGCTCCCCCCGCCACACACATCTGTGTGCAGAAATGGGGAGAAGTCTCCATTTCCTGAAGCCTGCCCATGTGCTGTGGCCAGCTGAACTCATGGAGACCCATGCAGAGAGCATGCTAGCTCACGTCTCATAAAATGAGGGCTACAAAGCTAGGGCAGCTTTGTTAGATGTCACACAGACCTTTTTCTTCAAAGCACAGAAAAGGAAAAAAAAAGAAAACAAAAAAACCACCAAACCTATTATTCAAAACATGAAACAAGAATTGGTTAAAATTAAATTTTTACTCCCATCCATTTTTAGAAAGTGATTAATTTTCAGGAATACAAGAAAGTGTCTACTCTGTGAAAGCTATATTGACTTGGAGTATTAAAATTGAAGTTAAAGTGTAGCTTTTTGCACAAATTGATTTAAAATTTATTTTACTCAATAAATTTACATAAGCATATACTGTAAAAACATTGAGAACTATAGCAATAAGAACATTTTAGGAAGTGAATTAGCACCTTAGCTAACAATAAATGGATCTTACCTAGGAAGAATACATATGCTGTATGCACCTACTCTGAGACTGGTGCTCTATGGCAATCTAAATTCTGAAGGGGAGGGGAATGGAACACACAAACACGTGTCATCATAGCATAACAATCTACCCGTGTTCTAACAGTTATAAAGTTTATGACCATCAACACTGCATGAAAATTTAATTTTGAAAAAAGGGTAGAGAATTTTCCACTCATTTTCCAGTCAATTCCTAATGTAACAATTCTGAGAAGAGTCAGCTGTGTTTTCCAAGTGCCTGAATTTTGGTGTTCTGATATTAATTACAGAATAAACACAGTAATACAAATAACTTACCTCCCATGACTCATTTTCTCTTTGTACTTTTCTATTACACCCATCCTTTTATTATTACAGCACTAAAGTAGCAAATAGCATATGCATAACTATTTTAATATTGATATTTTTAAATACGGTACTCTTTTCTCTGCACACACAACCTAAAAGACTTTTTGTTATTAATGTCAACATATTTCAGGTATAGAAGGAATTTTTTTATTTTGTAATTGCTTTCATAAGTGTAAAATTTGCACAGGCACATACAGCATATGTCCAGTTCCTCTGGGACTTTGTTCTATTTTCTGTTTCTTGCTTCATCTTCAATAACCTCACATGCTATAGAGTGCTTCAGATTAATGATGTAATTTAATCAAAGATAATTCTTTCTATACAGCTCTGGTAATAGTCAAAGATTGTGTCCAAAGAGTCATTAAAAAAGAATTGAAATAATGGCAAGAGATCAACAGAACATCTATCCAAAGGTTCCCAAATGTTGTGATTATAGATACCCACTGGTTGCATCTCTGTGGGAAACCAAAAAAGTTTTTACAAATGTTTGAATTGAAATATACATGTGGGACAAGTAGACATCCATGTGAGGAGATAGGAATCCATGACTGGGACATGATTTAGGTCTCTCATGTCACTGGAAGCATGACCATTTGCTTTAGCAGGCAGTGGAGAGCAACTCCACTGAAGCAACAGTACATGCGGAGTCTGCCAGGTAGAATGAAACAGATATACCGGAGTCTATTCTTTCTCTGTGTTCTTTATTTTTTCTCTTTTATTCTAAACTTGCATTTCCATACATCCTAGTAAGGTGCTTTTTTTGCTTTAATGAACATTAAGAATTGTAATTTTTTGTTAGTAGTACAAGATGGTAGCTTGACTTCATATTCTTGCCCCTGACCTGAAGTTATTTCCTTTAGACGTTACATATATTGTTTTCTCTCTAATGTAAATAATTGGGGTCAGTGGGTGGGGGGAAGTGTGTTAGAACTAGATTGCTTCTTAGAACCCTAAAAAATTACATTCTGGTTGGATTGCCAGATGAAGCCGAATCTTGAAAGCATAGAGGAAAAATGTACGGATAAAAGTATATAAAAATCTGTATAATTCTAATTATAGTTTTAAGCAGTTGTCTTTCTGTCCTAGAAGTTTGTTTGTCTAAGTAAAAAAAAAAAACAAAACCAAAACAAAAAAACCCCACCAAAAATCCTTAGAACACATTTAAGTGTTGTAAAGCAATTATTTACTGTGCCATAATAACTGTAAAGTCTCCAGACTAGATAAGTAAAATAGAGAAGACTATTCTAGCAAGAGGATATTTTGCCAACAAGGAAAATGCTTTTAATTGTGGAGAAAGGAATCTTTTAAACTAACATGACAAGGTACACGCAAAAATTAATATTATACACTAATGTTCTTTTTAGTGAGTAGCTTAGGTTGATTTATTCATTTAGGTAATTATGTACCACAATATTAGTAATTCAGAGTTAAATTGAATTAGGAAACACAGAATAAATTGAAACTGTAGTCATATTTCTTTCTCACTGTGTAACGAACAGAGATGTATTGATGTAAGTTGTAAGTGTACTACATAAGTTAAATTCCCTAGACTGCAATTTGATCAAAAAGCATTAGACATTTACTTAGGCTATAATAGGTCCTTGCCATTGGATGGCAGTAAAATTCTACATCAATCACTAGAAGCACAGTGAGCTAGGAAAACAATGGGATTTTTCCTTTTTTATTTAAGAGTAGAAAGCTTGAGGGGGGATGGTGACACCTTAAATGCTGTGATAAGCACTAATATTAAAATATGTTAAGAGCATTTTAGAAACAGTAAACTTGATTTTCTATTATGCATAAAAGCATTTGTTTTTTCTTGAAAAGAAAAAGCAAACCTGAGCATATTGCAAAAACAATGCAAATATATTCTATTTATAGCTAATTAACTAGCAGAGATTTATATATATATACATTTTTACTTTTTTACTCAATGGGATTTGTTAAATTTTGCACAATATGCAATTATTATTTTTTTTATAATCAGCCCTCTGTAGTAACATTGTAGATTTTCTTTCTTATGTATCTGTAATACTATTGTAAATACTATAACCAAAAGAATCTTATTTTTAATAAAGAAAAAAATCTGCCCTTTCTGTATGCACACATAAACACATGTACATGAAAATATCCTGTTTAGATCGTCTTTTCATACAGCAATTTTGTTCCATAGACCATATTTTACCATCTTTGCTCAGACCCATTCCAGAATCACCACCCATTCAAGCTTCCAGTAATCAAGTCCATGAAGGAATCAACTTTCTGCAAGTTATTAAAATAAAATGACCTAGTTTAGCACTATGCCTTGGCCTTCACTAATCTCAAGATTTAGACCAACTGTAAGTACCTTTTTTTTAATTGACATCACAACAAAGAGAATGCAACCACCAGGTTCTTAAAATACTGTTGTTACAAACTACACGTTAAAAGGAGAGAAAAAAATATTATCAGGAAAATTATCTTGCAAAATTCTTTCACATTTTCTACTTCTTACCAAAACTCCTAAAACACATGTGCCAATTAGTTTCACTTATAAATGTGCAAGATCTGATCAATGAAAATCAACAGGAGTATCATGAATACAATTACTTTCATATTAATTACAGTTGTTTGGGATTAGGCCCTATTTATATTAAAAACAGATTTTTCTGTGATTAGCAAATATACAGAATTAAACATTTAGAAGACTGAACTAAATGGAGCAAGAAATGTGTTCAGCATATGGTCTTATATGAAGAAATAGAGATTCTTATGTCTACAATTAGTGTTTTTTAAAAAATTGCTGTAAATTTAGTAGGTTGAATTACAATCTAAATGGCCATAAAATGAGTTGACTGTTTTTTCACAATGTATTCAGGGTGGTCTGTAAAAAAACTGAAGGCTATTAATCAGGATTTCCTGGGATCAAACCACAGAGTCCCTGGCAATTTATCCATTCACTTCATGTTTAAAGTCTGTTAAAACTTTATAGCTTTTTCAAAGATCTTATTAAACTTTAAAATTTGGAAGTCATGTGTTAAAAACTGTTATGGAAAAGAAAAGAGAAAATGTCTTATCACAAAACTCATTCTTGGGAAAGAATGTGTAAAATGCACACAATGGAACAGTATTAATCTCAGTTTTATGACAGTGACTGTAAAGAGAAGCAATGCCATAAACCTGGTGATACAGTCTTAGTTTCACTCACAAGGAATTATAATTACAATGCTCCTGAACTGAAATAAGAAATCCCCACAGAAATATTTCTCCTCCAAGTTGAGGCCATGATCCTACAACTATACTACCAACTTTAGGAGTTTGAGCAGTTCCAGATAAGTCAGTTGAATTTCCCATGTATTTAAGATAATTGTACGCTAGCAGGATCTAAAGCCTAAGATTTTGTTGTTGAAATCCCCCAAGACTTAGTACAAGGGACTAAATCTTCTGAGGTCCCAAAAAGTATAAATTCACTTATATTTAGTGAGACTGAACAGCCAGCAATTGGCTGTTCATACTCTTCCTACATTTGTATTTAGTCCAAGAAGTGTCATTAAGACTCATGAGCAGGATTTCTCAAGGTGTTCAGAATTCTTAATGTATCAGAAATTAAGATTTTTGGCATTTCACAGAAGGGGTTTGGTGCAATACAGGATCAGGCTGTAGCTGAAATAAAACATACAGTGCTGTGATATGTAAAATAAATCTGTCCAAAGATCATATTCATCTAGAGGCATGTATTAAAGCTACAATTCCTTATTAGCAGAAAACTAAACAAGCTACTACTGCACTATAACTAATAGCTATTGGCGATATAAATGAGGCCCATGTAATACCTAATGTCCTTTTAACTACCATGCAGACACTTCTAGACAGAATCTGACCTTACTTAAACCACACTAATTCTACTTTTCTGCTTAGCATCTAACTTGCTATCATGTAAAAAAAAAAAAAAAAAGAAATTGGGGTGATAGTATGAAAGTTTGCCAGCTTTAACCTTATCTCTGGAAGTGTGCTTTAGGTTTTCCAAGTGGCAAATACTAAATTTGCATTTTCAGAAGCTTCAAAAAATACAGTGGGATCACCAGATTGCAGAAGTATATTAAAAAAAAAAAAAACCAAAACCACAAATTAAGAAAAAACTACTTCTGAGGTCTTTTTTGTACTGAAGTGGCCAACTCTATACAAAGTAGCTGAACCTGAGAACTGCACTCGTTTTTTGGTGAAAAATTATAACACATATACTTAAATTTCGAAATCAAAAATGTCTTTATTAAAAATAAAGGCTTCAATAACTCAAGAAACAGTAATAAGATTACACACAGGCTCAGAAAGCAACAGGCTTATACTGACACACTGGCCAAGTGTGACTGCTCGTTGGTTAGTTATTTTTCTGTTTTTAAAGTCTTATTCCCTGAAAAATGTCCAGATATTGAAACCACTCAAAGTGTGTTCTATGGATAAAAGTTGAGAGGGAAGAAAAGAGGTGTGGGGAGAGCAGTAGAAAAGCACTAGGAAGATATCCTATAAAAGAAATTAAAATTTCAGGGTCAGATGAGTTGTGGACATCTGACTAATAAAAGATGGGTAGAAGGGGACTAGGAAAAGTGTGCAGAGTACCAGAGAATAAAGCAATAAGGCAGGAAGTTGGAGAGTCAATAAGGTGGACGAAGTTGAGTGTTGAAATGTCAATGAGTCATCGCAGTGGGGAGGCAGCTGGATTGCAGGTGCTGAGCTCAGGGAACTATGGCAACACCAGCAGAGAAGTTTTTCTGAATGTCAGAATTTAGTACCATCATCAGAGGGCAGGGCTGGCGTTAGGTGGGTGCTGAGTGCTTCTGTTAGCGCTCCAGCTTCTCCCTGGTGTTGGCAGACCTTCCTTCCAGAGAAATGAGGGATTTTAATCTTCCCTTCTAATGAAGAATATAATCAGCATTTCCACAAGCTCTCAAAAATTACTTTCTTCCCTTGTCATATAATTATTCTTTTTTTTTTTAACTTATTGAAATAAAAAGAACCCACTTATTACTCAAAACTTTCCTTATTCTAAATAATTTCAAATACAATTAATGTGATGGTACTAAGAGAAAACTTTAAATCAGGACACTAAACCTAAGATTATGGACTCCAGTTATGTTTCTTAAGACTTGCGAATTTTAAAATGTAGCTAATTTACTATGCAGTGCCTAATTTCCTCATCTCAGCCCAAGGCCCATATCTGGATCAGGTACACACTCATTCACTTTTCGTGGAGACTGAGTTCTACAGAACTGAAAGCTACACTCACTTTCTATGATTCCCTAAATCGCTGTAGTGATTTGCAACATGCCACTTTTATTCCCCAAAGCATAACCTGTAACGCCACCAGCTCAAATTTTGTGCAGGCCACCCTGGGTCAATTCAAATCAAAAGATCTTGTCTGTGAAAAACACCTGAAAAGGAAATTGAGTAAGCAATGACTAGCTGAAAAAGCCAGCTGCTTGCTGCTAATTTTTCCTTATATGGGAATCTGTCATTAATATGTTTCTGATGCCAAGAACCAGTCTTAGCATTACACGTCTCTGCTGTCCATGTAAGATCCCAACTGGCAATTCACAGAAATGTACATAAGGACTGAACTGCTGACCTAAGTCCATAACACTGTAATCAGCTACTCTTCCTACATAATGAGATAACAGGTCAGACTAAAGGAAGAAGTTTGCAAATTTTTGCAAAATTGGAATTATTTTCTAGTCTCTTTTATACCCATCTATGCCCTGAATACTCCCCTGAGGGAATAGAGAGGCTGAAACTTTTATCTTAAGTTGGGCAGTACAGGTGATCTGACTTGATAAATGCTAATTATTAGTATCTCACCTCATCAATTGTAGAATTTGTGCACACAGAAGACTTCCAAAATACAGACAATATTTTTTTGACTTTTGGAGAGGAAGTACAAAGGATCTGTACTTCCAAATGGGTTGCTCAGTGCTCATACAGGATGTACATCCCTTCAGTCAAGTAACGAACACAAAATTATGCCAAGAAGTCATTAGCTGTAAAATAAGTAGCAGAAACCAGGTGCTAAAAATAGATTTTGAAGACAATCAAGTAATTTAGACACAGTGATACCTTTACTTGAAATAGGAATAATTGCGAATAGTAAAACAACTTGTCAAGAATCCAGTAGTTCAAGAAGTAATAACTCTACCCAGAAAGAGCAAAGTGTGTGTCATCTATAAGAGCACTCACTAAAAGCAGTTCTCTCAGCTATTAACTAGAGTCAGCTGCAGACTGTCTCCAAAGGATATCTCCAGTGGATAACGTCTGGCGGTGAGGATGCACAGCACATCAGCTCAGTTCTTTGCTATAGTGCCAGGTTGTCCTTTTGCTCTTGGTACGCCCCAAACCACCAGGTATGTGCCTGCAGGTGCCTACAGCTACCACAGAGCCCTTAGTGGGGATTAAGCACATCTATGAGACTATTGGTTGCCAACACTTTAGTTTCCTAAGCACAGACTTCCACATGTAGGCAAGCCCCAAGTTAATTTCTAGTCATGATTAGTTTTTGACAACATTTAAGATCTCTGAATTGGTATTTATTTTGAGGCTCTTGATATGCAAATCACTTATGCTAAATTCTGCAGCTTTGACTCAGTTTAGATTATCAGCGTTTACCTGCAAATACTTGAATAAACACAAGTGAGACCATCCTTTTACAACCCTTTTAAGATCAAAGAGTCAGTATTCTGCCTTTGAGGCTTGTCAGTTTATAACCTGCACTAACAATTAAAGGATTCCCCCTCCTCCCTCTCTGCTGCCTCCCTCACCCCTCACCCCCCCTGCCCCAAAACCAAGAATGAGAAGATTCCACCCTGCAAGAAATGTCCAGTTTTATATCAGAACTTCTCATTAAAGAGTAAATGTGCACTGTTCTGCAGTATTGTTTCACCCTTCTGTTTAATGGGCTGCATCCTGCACAGCTAAAACCTCAGGATGAAAAAAAGGCTCTGAAGAGATCTAAGCTTCCATTAAAAATTAAATTTATTTTGTGCCATTTCACTAGGAATACCTTAGGATTTTCCCAAGGGTAGTTAATTGTCAGAATGCCATAGGAAAAACACTGTATGTGTGAGTAAGTATTAATATGCTTACTGCTGACATCCCCCAGTCAATGAGATGGAGGTTTGTGCTTTTTGGCTAGGTAATAGGGCATTGTATTTTTTCATAAGCATATTAAACATTTCAAATTCTGTTGAATAATAGCCAAATATATATATTCCACATGGTGGAACGCATTTTTCTTACTCTATGCTGATATTGCTGAGCCAACATCACCCTACTTACTGGTATGTAGAGGCTGTTAAGAGGACAAGAGTAGCCCACTTTCTTTAGGAGAAAGTATACTTTGTTTTTAGAAGCAAGATTATGCTCAGCATCAGCTTTAGAGAATTTATGGGTTTTATTTAAATATCAGTTTTTCAAGCTGAAAATTTTCCAGAGCAGAATAGGATTATTGGCTGTTCCATGGTCTGATGGTGAACTGAGTCGCCAGCACCTCTAGCCACATGTAGTAATTGGCATATCTGTGAAACACTTCACAGTACTCAGTCTGTCTTACAAAAACTGTGGAACTATTTTCCTCTTCAAAAAATTGCCAACCATACATATTGGGTGGATGGAGCTACAAATGCTTATGCTGATGAGGCTGTGCTTCAGCAACAGTCTGCAGCCGCCTGCATCACCCACAGTTGGCCATCCAACATCCTTTCATTCTGAAAGGGAAACTCTGCAAGAACAGAACTCAATAGTAATATATTTTTGCAACCACAAAGAGAGAAAACAGCATTTTCCATGTTATTTCCACAACTCTGGATGGGTGGGAATGGACATAAAAACAGGCCCTTCTCTAGGTGACCTAAATGAAAAGTCATAGGTTTGCATGTAGAGAAGGACATTAGAAGTATAAAAATGATAAATAAAATGTATGAATTAATACATCTTCAACTCATAATAGATTCCAGTTGACTTTAGGTTTAAGGTTCACTGCTTTGCACAGTCTTATCAAAGAACTTTTTGAAATTTTTATAGCACTGTGAGCAAAGACAAAGCCAAACATATGTTTGGAAAGCATAAATACACTTTTATATCTATGTTTTCTGACAATGTTTTTTAAGAACTTCAGCATTTTGACTACTTGTTATTTCCTGACTCTACAGAAACAAAATAATTTTCATTTGAGTTTATTTTCTATAGTGATTAGTCACAAGTCATCTAACAGTTAAGGTCTTTGTTAAGACAGCTAACATAGAAGAGCGATCATTCATATGAAAAAATTAGTACAGAATTAATTATAAACTAAATTAAGATAAAAGAGAAAGATATAGAAAGTACATATCATGACTGAATAAACATAATTTGTTGCAGACAGTTCTGGCTGTCCTTGAATGATGTCACATAATCTGATCATTTCAACAGTTTGTATTAGACAAACTAAAATCTACAAAGCCAGTTTTCCTCCCGCAAAGTAAACATTTATTGGTGCTTGAGAAAGACTTGAAATTGCATGTGGGATGTGACCAAACTTTCACAAAATATGTGAAAGAGAGACATAACTTGGTATTATCACAACACATTGAAATACTCAACCTGCGATCAAGAGTTCAAAACCACCTCTATCCAAAATATAACTGTCTATATTGTAAGTTCTTATTAAAACCAAAACAAAAGAACAAATAAAAAACAGAGAGACAAAAATTCATGTTTTAGAAATAAAGCAGAAACCTAAATAATGCTTACGCCATCTTTGCAACCCTGACCTATAACAGTAGTCACATACCCCTTCAGTGGGAGTAATAGATGGAGTTGTGTCTTGGAGAGGCTTTATGACTCCTCAATTTCCCAACTGCATAATGTTCATTAGGACTTAACATGTTCTCTAGAGAAGACAACGCAACCATTCCTCTTCATTTTGGTGAAGGAAATAAGCAGTAGCTCAGGTGAATACAAGAACTACATTTGCATGGGATTCTCCAATTTTTATTTTAATAGAATTGCCAAATAAATCATGTTTCATGCCCTCTGATAGTAATGATGACAAGATACTAGTGTGAAATAACATAAGCAAAAAGCACAAGCGCAAGCAAAAAAAGCCAATAAGAAGGTTTAGAAAAAAGAGGTCACAATCAAGTCTTGCAGTTACCATGATGCCTATTTATTCATACATGCCTTTACATGTATTTATTTATACATGTATTTATTCATACATGAGATACAGTAAGTTGTCTCAAGGAGAAAGGTGAGGAAATGTGAAATTAGATCTGAAGCAGATTTGTATGAAAGAAAAGAAAGATGAAGACGATGCGCATACAAGAGAAAAGACAGAGCGTGGGGAGGAGAAAGTGAAAGATCAGAGAGTTGAAGATAAAGGGCCTAGTGACAAGGGACAGAGGAAATTAGGTGTTTGTTGTTGCTGTGAGAGTTTAGTCACAGTCTGGAAAAGTTCTCTGAGCAGGCAGGGTGTAGGATCAGGAAATCAAAAACTCCTGAATGTCTGGTAAAACACTGATGGATACTGAAGCTTTTATGAAAACCTGAAGTTTGGAGAGATGAAGACAGACATGGAGGGAAGGCTCCCTTTTGGAAAACCTGGGGAGGTTGAGGAGAAAAAGGAAACATTTTCTCAAGTTTAAACTGTGAAGGTCTCAATCATTACAGCGACTGGAAGGAATGATAGTCTAATTGTTCCTTATATCCACCCACACCTGCAGCTCCAAACAGGATATCTACAGAGTCCCTATAGAAGGTCAATAACAAGTTTTGTAAGCCATATCTTTTTCTTTTTTTGGCAGACCTAGAAACGTTACTGCCTTTGAAAGATACAAATGGGACAGAAGAGGATCAAATAAAGAAGTTATGGCTAACGCATTCTGTTGTCATTTTCTTCATAGCAAAATATAGGTTACTTTAGAGAAAATTAAAAAGAATTCAAAAATTATGTGAAAATTAATTTCACAGAATAATCTTCACAGTACCAAATCCAACATTTTTTCATGGAACTCGTATCTGACAACACCGCTGGCTTTAAACCGCAACTGTTTAATGAAATAAATCCCTTAATGTGGAGAAGAGATTTAATGTTAATCATATTTAGACATTTAAACCTAATCACAGAAGTCTTGAATGTAGAACCAAAGAAATCAAGAATGCTGTTCCAGCTCTGGGGGAGCTCACTGACTGTACAAGTAGCACAGCTAAATGGGTTAGAACTTTGTTGGTTAAATCAGGTGCATAAAATTGAGCAGGTAAGTACTCTGGCAAGCCTTTAACTCCAACTGATAAGTCAACTTTCATGTCTCCTTTGGCAGCTCTGGTGACAGTCATTCATACCCTGAGAGGGCTGCCATCCCTGCAGCTCCTGGTGTTGCATCTGACACTTCTTGGAGACCCTCAGATGAGCCAGGCAGGGTGGGCTCAGGGAACTCCCTACCTGTGAGGCCATAGCCTGCCAGAAACCACACAGACATTCTCACCACTATGTGCCAGGTTTGTCAGGGACATAGGGATTTCTGCAGGCAATGCCACCAACCACTACCACCCCCAAAGGCTCTGCCGAGCTGAAAAATAGCGGAAGGGAATCCAGGACAAAAGGGGCTACGCTTGGCAAACACTGGCTAAATTCTACTGTGAATCTCTACTCCAAAAAAATTATTGCCTTCTACTGATAAATGTTTACCACGATTAAGGAAAATGTAATGACCATACTGTTTCAATAATAACTTTTTTTGGAAGAGAAGCTGTTCCACTGTAACAGTACATATATCATGAATAACAATCTCTAATATTAGTATGGCCTTAGCATCCAAAATTTGCTGTTACTTCCTAGAGATTTCTGTTAGAGCATTCAATGGAGAAAAAAATCAAGTAGACATGAAGGTGGATTGCCTAAGACTTAATTAATAGGGCTGCGATACAGAGAAATACGGAGCTTTTCCTAGTTTCAGTGCTCCTATTTGGAAAGCTGCTGCAAAAAAAAATTTGGCCATTAACCTGAAGGGAATGCAAATGTGTCTGTTTTAATGTACACAACTATGTCTGCTTTATGAAACAAAGATGTCTATATAACATCAAACCGACTTCCAAACGGAAAAGATGAACTTCTACTGAGAATTGATGTTAAAAAATAATGAATAGAAATATTTCCATGAAGCTTGGCAGGAATATGTACACTGTAGATGAACAACTGTTTTAACAAATGTTCAATGGAAGTATCCAGAATCCATGGAGGAAATAGCATAACTGCTGATGTCTGATTCCATTAGGATCAGTACCAATGCACCGCTAAATTATTACAGGATATTTTATGAACTGAAATTGATGATATAGTGGCAGGCTAGGTTATGTAGCTTACAAGCTGTCACCGTTAAGGTGAGGCCAAAAGCGAGCCCAAGGATATATTCTAAAAGAAAATGTAACAATTATTATAGCATGTGTGTCAGCAAAGTTCATATGATTCATTGTCCTTCTGGTAATAGGAAAGCTGTCAGTGGGCGCTCTTGGGCATGGTTCAGCTAACTATATAAAGAATGTTCTCTTAAACATTCACCTACGGCTTGGGATTCAGAGGTTGCTTGTCTGATTAAATGGAAAGGAGGTAATTTAAAAGCATCTTCCTTTCCAAATATGTTACTGTCAATTGGCTTTGGTTCAGAGGTTTCCAATCTGAAGTACATGAGGCAGCTGCAGAAGAACACTATTAATATTCCTGCATAAAATGCTTTCTTAGCCCAGGTCAGCTCCCCTATGCACTTTTGATATATTAGAACTTTAATGTTTAACTGAATTGACAAGTGATGGGTTTTATAATCAATGTGCATGTAGGACATGCCATTCCTAAGGAAGCTCAACATTTATTAAAAATAATGATAAAGAGGAGCATGAAACAGGTAAAGGCTACTGTGCAGTGTTTTGTTCCTCTGCAGTTCATATATTGTGCAAGTTACACCTGTGCTATCATCTGGTATAAAACCAGGCCAAAGCTCAGCTCTATTTCAGTAATAAGTAAATGGAATTATGAACATACTTAAAACGGTGAGTGTCAATCTACATGTTCAAGAGAGGGCAAAAATAAATCTGTGCCATACTGTCTATTTTTTTTCCCGCAGAGTGATTTCTGAACTCACAGTGCAGATTGAATCATATTTAAAACCTTTATCTGCTGCAACGGTCCATGTTAATTCCTTTGGAAATGTGTACTGATTTAGGGAAGGCTATGTTTTCTTCAGTTCCAGCATTTCCAGGTACTTTTTCACTGTTTTGTGGGGGATTTTTTTCTGCAGTGGGTAATGCTGGAATGAAGTGGCAGGGTCTTTCACAAGAAAGGCTAGCTTACAGTAGTTTTTGTATAATGTTCTACAGATGTAGATGTTCCCCAGATGTGAACAGACTAGAAACTTAGTTTTGTCTCTGGGTATTCATTCACCATATAAATCTCCCAACACATTCTTATCTGCTATGTAAATAAGATGTGGAATTCCAATAGTGTCTCAGCCTTCTACAGCAGATGGTATAGTGAGATTTACCACACCATTACATTTAATGGGATTGAATTCATTTGGATTTCTTGATGTTCACTCTGTCCTTCTCTGAGCAGCAGTGTTGCCAATGTTCCTGATTATATATGATTTGAGAGAGTGCTTAAAGAAGAAAAAACCCTTTATCTTAGAAATATGAGTATTTTCTGTCAAATTTTAAAGTGTGTATGTATTGCATTTCCGAGGATTTATAAGCCCTATGAGAAAAGGATATTTAATGAATATTCAACAAAGAACTTGAAGTCATTACATTTGAAGATTTTTGTAAATATCAGCTATCCAGTTAACTGTTTTAGTACTAGCATCATTATATATTCATTTGGAAAGAAATGAGCTTTTTACCTCATCACATCAGTGTAGACAGAGTGAAAACAAGAAGAAAGTATCTATGTTAAGAAAAAAAAAAAGTCTCTTAAAAACACAATCCAGATAGAAATTCTTGATTTTCATTTCAAAGTAAAGCTGGCTCACCGTATATAATAATTATACTAAATTAATAAATAATATTTTCAAAATTGAAGTGCAAACTGACACTGCTAGAACATAATTAAAAATGACAGTGTAAAACACTGTCAAATTCTTCTAGTGAATTGTCTTTTCAAAAAATGCGCTTCAAATGCCTTGATCTGCTTGTTCCACAAATTGCTGCGTACCCAAAATGACTTCTAAAATGTATACAGATGTTGTATGCAGTCATCCATTAGCTGGTGCTTTAACTTATTTTGTCTGCTTAGCATTCTATCAGCTCTGCAGTACCATGTGTGGTCTAAAAATTTACTCAAACCAGCCCTGTGAATTTTATCATGCTATTGTTATCATTCCTCATGACAGTCATATAGACCACCAAAATACTCTTGCAGGACAGCTGAATGAGAAAACACATGTCTTTTTATAATTAAACCTAGTAAGGATTTCAGAAATTTTCCACCTCAAAACTACCCAGCTTTTCTAATTAAATAAAAGTTACTTCTGAAGTCAGGCTTCAGGCTCAAGAGATCTTAACTGTTTCATAAATTATTTTATGAATTGTAAATCAGTCGTCTGATCAGCAATAACATACTCTTTACTACAGTGCCAAGCAAGGATAGCAATAATGCTAAATCTGCCATGCATGAATGTAAAGGTTTTAATTAGCACAGTGAATGATAAACATCTCGCTTCTCTGAATGGCACATATAGGCAACAACACCCGTAGGTGATCTGGTTTACACCCAGAATTCCTATTCCAGTAGGCACTATAGGTTTTGCTTCAAATTTGAAGATATGTGAAAAACGTGATTTCAGGATTCTGAAACGAATAGAATATTATTGAAAACTCTACGTTTTGATGTGAATAATGTAGGATCATGGCGTAAAGAGGCAATTCCACCAAACAACCAAACCGAAGGGGAATGGAGCTATAATCACACTGGGGATTCTGCGCTGGGCTTCCTGGGAAGAGGCTGGACAAAGCTGCAGGTTCCTTTGCCCAGCTCCTGAGAGCAAAACTCAAAACACAAGATCAAAATTGTCCTACTAAAAGTGCAGGGTTTACAAAAATCAAGGTTTTAGTGGCAAAATATTCTGATGGAGAGTAAAGCAAGCTCTGCTTTACAGCATGCCGCCCTCTCCCAAAGTCACAACACAGCACTGTGAGCTGTTTTTTGCCAAGGCAGTCATTGTGCCAGCAGTTGTGAGGAAGGCACAGCAACAGCAAGACATATTCCAACTGTTGCACAACGATCACACCTTGCCGCACTGTGTGCTTGCTGACTCTGAATGCTAACAGAAAGCAATCATTAGGAAATACCTTCTCTTTACTGTGACTATCAGCAGCTTTGTCTACAAAAGAAAATGAGGAATCTTTAAAAAAAAATCATGGAAGTGGCAGTATAGCAATCTTGATTCCTCTCTGCTATAGTTTATAATTGAAGTAAAAATAAGAGCTCTATAGATCTTCCATTTCAGTGAGACTTCACTGACAAACTTTTTTCCCCTTCAAAGACAGTGTCTTCAGACACAGCAGACCTATTTTCCTGATGCACAATCTGTGCATCACTTCTTCGCTTTCTGCTTTGGATAGCAGTTAGCTCAGACTACCAATATATTTCATTTTTCCACTGCTTACCCATAACTCATTACTTTCTGCCAAGGATATTAGTGATATACAATATATTAATGAAATATCTATCTAGGCATTAAGGAAATTAGCTACAGGAGGTTGCTGTGGTCCAAGGAGTCAAAAAAACCAAGCTTGAGCACTTGTTATTTTCTTATTTTCCAGATATTTCATTATGGTGAGGAAGCTGGGGGGAGGAAGAGGGAGGGAAGCACTTGTCATGCAAAACAAATTTCCCGAACTGTTCTATACACTACTCCTGATATACAAACTCCAAAGCCTTATGAAGAACTTTTCAGGACACTTTAGACAGAACTCCCCAAGAAGAAAAATGAACGGGCTCAAATTAATTCTATTTTGCTTTAATATTGAAGAATATTGGTTGAAACTGAGGGGAGACTCCCCATGAGATAAACCAAGGAAACATTGTTTCATTTTGAATAAGTACTCAGGGTTTTAAATGTGAGTTTGGATCAGGCTATTTTCTTTGAAAACCCATGAGAATAGATATTTTGTACGATTCTGTTGGCACTTGCTTCCGGAATACCAGAGGAGCTCTGTTATTTAATGTGTCCTTTGCAGTTTGAGTAACATGAAAAGCGCGGGAGGAAAAGTTCATAATGTGATCACACATCAAAGTCTTTGGGTTCTGACTTTTACGAAGAGTGACAAATTCATCTGAGTCAAACAAAGGTCTGTTCTGCTCTTTTTTCCCCTTTTCTATATGGTTTGGAATATCCCAAGCAACTGTATGGAGGCAAAAACTACAGCAGGGAATTTAAGGGTAAACTTGGCTAAAGTAGCGATGAATCAGAATTTCACTTTTATCTAGTCAACGCATCATTTACCCACCTAGATATATCAAATAGAAGAATGTATCCACTTTTTTTATAAAGCACTATAGGATATATTCATGAGCCAGTGGAGGACATGAACACTACATGAAAAATACTGATATTCAGGTGAATTAAGAAGCAGTTACTAAAATAGCTTTCATCTAATTGCTTGGGAGCTATTCCATGCAGAACAAAAAAAGAAAGAGGTCTGTCCACACAGCAAGCAAACCAGCCCAAAGACTGAAATGGAATTCTCCAGTGAGATACACTGAACATTTTGCAAGAGTTACTCTCCCTTCTCTGTGTAATTCCAAGGTAAAACAAACATCCATGCTTCCTAAAGTTGCTTGCAGACCTGTGTAACTTGGAGCTGCCTAAACAATTTTTTCATTTTAAATATTCCTAGATGAAAATTTAATCTCCTCTTCCAACGTTATCCCCAGTTTCATTTAAGGATTTTTATTCATTTTCACTGAAATTATTTTGAACAACAAAGAATATAGCATATAACTTTACGATTTCATTAAAAGTAGGGATTAGCCCCATCTTCTTTTGAGATTCTTATTTACCTTGTTCTAGAAATTTCTGGTTTCTTAACAAGAAGATGCTGTTGGCTGAAGTCAGCATTTCATGCACTACACATGGCATCAACTGCCATTACGGACGTTATAGAACTGCTACTCCAGTCCACCTTCATAATAACACAAGACCTGAAGATTCTCCAGTTCAGGCAGGAAAAATGGGCAGAGTCTTCCACTAACGTACCTATGAAAGCGACTCCAGATGGGCAATCATTCTGAAATTATGGAAAGCCAGTTTCTAAATCTTTGATCATACTGAGTACCTTCTTTCTCTACAGATGGTGTCACTGACATCAGCAGTTCCTGCTGTAGAGTCAGATGCTAGACAGTATGAATTTGATATCTCAACCTGGCCCTAAGGACAGTTCTAGCACCTCAAAAGGACCATTTTTTGTGTAACATGAAAGGAAACATGTTTATCATTCCTTTTGCTATTTGATAGCCACCATTTTTATTTTGTTTTAATCCTATCACTAAAGTGAAAATTTCAACTACTTCTATTACACTTTTGTGATAGCTATGCTAAATTTCACATTGCTCATGCAGTTATGAACAAGATAAATTTGAGTCATGGACTGAACCTAGAAGCTTGTAAATCAAAAGGCACCCCAGGTACTCTGTGTTCTTGTTAGTCAGTCCCTAGGATTTAGATAGGAAAAAATTTTTAAAACAGGAAAATAATATACTGTTAAAGTTGATTAGCTGGCTGTAGTCTCCTAGATACAGAAGATTTCCTCCTTTTGCACAGCAGGTGCATGCATGACTTATGCAGGGAAAGCTCAATTTTGTAAAGGTTAAATTTGATCAAATTGATTAAATACAGATTTTTCTTCCATTCTATTGGTACCAGGTTTATGCTTACTGGTTAGAAACCTGTTTCCCAAAAGCCATAGTCATTTCCTTACTTTATTGTGTCTGATTGTTAAGTATCTACAATTTCAAATAAAGAAACAATCCTTTCACTTGTAACTCAAAAGTGCATTAAGTAGCCCCCTGCAAAAATGTTCCTGTTCACCTGTTACAAAGAAAATAAGTAAAAATTAATTCCTCACAGCCCACTATGTTTGGCACATCAATGCTCAGACCAGATGAAACGTTTCCTTCGAACAGAAGTACTTTTTCTTTTAGCAAGTCAGAAGAAGAAAGTTCCCAAACGCGTCACACACTGAGAGAAAGAAATTACTTTTCTCACTTGGCCGAAACTGAAAACACAGATCTGGGACCTGCAAATGTTTAAAAATCAAGCACTACCTATATGATTAGCAATGTTGACTTTGACAGGGATTTGTATACAGATAAATTTAAACACATCCATAAGGTTTGCGTAGGACTGGGGAAAGCTGGGCCTGTCTCTGGGAGACTGAATGCATTAAATTCCCATTTGAAGTGTCTGGTAGCAGATAATGTTCAACACCTTGAGGATGATACTTGGCCTAGAGGCTACACTGCTAGTTTACACCTGGGTTGATGGCTGGTGGTGGGCAGGCTTTCAGCTCCTCACCATGAAAAACCTTTGCACCATCCAGGAATTATAATGGAATTTATTCAGGGTCATTAACTACACAGAGACAGCTGTGAGCACTACTAAGATTTACTTAGCGTGAGGATATAAGAATTAACCAATCTCCTAGATTACAGATACAAATCTGTGCTCTGGATCTGTACAGATCAATGCTAAATGAATCATTAATATTCTGTATGAAGCAGAAAATGAAGCCGATGAAAGCCGATCCCCCTACCTTGTCATTACATTCTCTATTACCACAAGTTCATCCAAAATTGCAAATCATTACCGCTTCTCGGCATCTGCCACACTCCACTACTGTCCCTGGAGCACTCAGAGAGTCAAATATGTTTACTAAAGCATAAAACTACTAGCACCACTCATCCATGGTTACACAGACACATCTGAACATTACTTTAAAAGTGTCATAGACCTTATATTTATTGTTCTGAATAAACATTAGTCTCATGAGCAGAGAAGCACCAAAGACCGGAGACTGGTAATTACTCACAGGATAGGTACACTGCCATTAGCTGCAATGAAAGCCTCTCTCTCTTTCCACGTCAGCGGATTTGGGCGCTAAGAAACAGTATCTTGCCTCAGATGGGAGAATTTAACTCCCTGCTTCTTTAGTCTTATGTGCTTAAGCAATACGACTGTAATGTTGCTGGATGTTTGACTGGCTTTTGACACAAATTGCACTAGAAAAGGTACATGGATAATTAACAGTGCATAAAGGCTCTGGTTCTTCTCCAAGCCTTTTAATAGAAGTCTTGAAAACTAATATTTGGGCCACTTGAAATATTTGACATTTTCATTTTTGCAAAAACTGTAACCCCTCCTACAATGCTGATAAAATTCTGGGGGTTTTCTGTCACATTTTGGGGGTTTGATCTGTTTTCTCTGATTCTAAAAACTAAATGTTTCTAACAGTTTAAAGGTAAACATTTCTATATGAACAATTTTTATGAAAATTCAGCACATTTTCAGACTCCACAAGCAGAAAAATCAGTTACTAAGCTCTACCAGTGAAATTTTCTGTAAGGATTCAATTGTCTATCTGATCTCAACCACTATAAACATCAAAATGTTACAAAGTTGTTATTTGTAGTAGTGTATTTTTAATTAGGAGAAAAAAGAATCTTTTCAAAGTGACTTTCTCATAGTGTCATCTAAGTCTGAGATGAGCAGCAGCAAGATGCCAGGAAAATCAGAATCACATCTGATGCCCAGGTGTTTCTATAAAACGCTGTTTAAAGGACTGTGACCCAGGAAGAAATATACACATTCACCCAAGACACTAAAATGCACTGATGCTCACTGTACTCAATAGACAGCAAAGACACTTTTCTAAACATAACTGTCAACAACCTTTTAACCCACATCAGTTAAGATTACCAAACGATGGGAGCTACCTCTGTGCTGCCATTCAAAAATGAAGTGTCGGACTCATTTCAGTCTTTTGTTGGTGATGCTACATGAAATCGAGGAAGAAGAATAAGATACCAAAATTTTCCACTGTTTTCCCAGCAGCACCAACACCAAAAGCCAATGTGTCTTTTGGCAGAGTACTACACAAAGGCTGGCAGGAGTTGGGATTATTCTGGTTTACATTAGCCACTGGTCTGACCCAGGGCCTTTGCCACTGTCCTCTAAGGGTTGGCAGACTGAGCTGCTGGAGAACACCCCTCACCACACTGTGTTGCAAAGTGCCCCCAGGGTGGAAACTGGGACTGGAGGCTCTGCACACCGAGGGAATGTGCCATAAGGCTTTTTACAACTCATGCCTCAGCCTCACAGAAGGCAATAGGCAGACATTTTTTTATTCAGTAAAAATCTGCCTTTCTGCACTGCTCATATTCAGCTCACAATCAGATGCTATGCAGATCAGTGCCCAAAATATCAATCCAGCCAAATGTTTGCCAGAGCTTTAGGGAAACCTTACGGTCTCAGAACTATTTGCATTCTGAGTTGAATGTGCTTTAATTTCAATCCTACTGGCATCTGCTATGTTTTCACAATCTTTTAGATGGGTTACTTGGGTTATTAGCCAGTAACCACTGTGATTTGACTTTTGTCTTTACTTTTCCCTCCCCAGCAGCAAACTATGCCTGAAACTGCTAAAAACTGGTCCATCCTGTTCATTTGATTTGACATTTTGGGGTGGGTTTTATTTTTGAATTTTAAGTTTACTTTCTAGTGTCCACACATGCAATGTAATGTAATTCAAGTGCCATGCAGATACTTCTTAAGATATATGTTAGTTGGATTTGATTTTTGGCCATTATTGACACATTTCCTTCCCACTCCCCATTTACCTTTTTAGACAATTTTTGCCTTTTCTCTCAAATCCACAAATTGTTCCATAAAAGAACCTTTCACTGACATATGCTCCTTGCTTTACACGTTTTACTCCCTGAGCCATTGACAGCTGCCAATCTCCTCTATTTATCAACTGGCATCAGTGTAACAGCTGGTTTTTCTCTTTTTCTTTCCAGACCTATACTCCAGATCTGCCTGGACAGTCCAAGCTGGGAAAAGAGGAGGCGATGGTGAAGACAGTCGTGGGGAAATGCACTCAACTATGGAAACAGCATGCAGCAGCTGTGGTCCTTGAACAACAAAAAGCTTTATTTTTAAATCACCTTTTTAATTTATCTAATAAAAATGGATGATACTGGTTTGGGGATGGGTTCTAGTTGCTTTAGGTTGGTGTTTGTACGAGCAACAACGCGAGGATCCTCAGGAGTCCTCGCTTAAGAGAGTGCTGATTCCCCCTCTGGTTTGCTTTCCAATACTTGGGAAGCACTAATGAGTGTTTTAAATCAAAGCACATCTCAAATATTAATGATGTTTCAATGTGCCTCCCATTTAACGTAAAGCAGCGCACAGCGCTTTTCAGCTGATTTTATTTTTTTAAAATAGATTTTCACTCTAACTGGCATTAGCAGGCAGGAGACCTCCGAGTGGCATTAACATATTAAGGGTGCTTAGTTCCCTGCCTGTCTTTATCCCAGCCACCCAATGAGTAATAGCTATGGACGAGCTTGTGGAAAATCTTTCCTAAACCAGTTTCAAATGCAAACACCTTTTATGCCCTTTGATTTAGCACATCTTTTTATTTTATATTTTTATAGGGATTGGCTGTCAGGAGAGACATATCACATCACATTGTTTATATATAACGCCATTACAAAGACTTCATGTTTAGCTGCAGCTCACTAGGGCTGTTTTCCTTTTGGGGGGTAGTTTGTGCCAAAATGAGAGGAAATAGCATTTCCTCTGAGAGTAATGAGCAGCTGGTGCTTTTGCCCTGGTGTTTATGGGATGTAATAGGCACAGTGGCACATTTGGAACTGGTTGGGGAGAAAACTAAATGCTGCTTTCTTTTATCTTTATCACCCCCTTTCCCAAGAAGGTTTATACTAATTTTAGAAAATGCAATAAAAATAAAACCGCAGCACTTTGCCACAGTGTAGTCGGATATTACAATGTATGCTCGGTAAAGATGGACTGTTTTTATCAACTAGAATCATAAAAACTAAGACAATAAAATATTTTTAAAACTTCTCCAAATAGTTCTTGGAAGAATTAAAGCAAAGGGAGTACATCTGGAAATCATATTTGGAGAGGAACCAGTGAAATTGCCAAAAACTCTGCATCTGCTCTTCTGGCCAGTGTCTGACCTTAACTTGTGTGTTCGTGGCTGCCATTCTCATACCACGAAACTTTAATCCAGTGACAGAACAACAGTAGAGAAACTTCAAAAGTACCAATTTCCCCTGAATGCATTTACCAGTTCCTCAACCAGTGCAAATTGGTATAGCTCTATTAGCTGTGATGGAGCTATGCAATTCTCTTTGAAAACAATATAAACCCATTGAATCAGAACCAGGATCTGCTCCTTTATTCACAGCACTTCAGACTGACTGATTAGACCATTATGGATTGTGAATAGGGGTGGCAAACACTGTTCCACAGATAATGTCCTCTTCATCAGCCATACTAATTGGTATTTGTGGTGATCTTATAAACATTGCATAAACTAATGATATGCACTTGATAGCAGTTCAGTAGCCAAAGAGTATTCATTTGTGTTGATATAATGTGATGAAACACATAATTATCTACCCTTCTGGTAACAGTGCTCTTTACATGGATCACTATTAATACAAAGGGTTATGTCATTCTCAAGTAGTGATGTCATACTGGTGTTTTTAGGAATGAGATTATGGGCAAGCAAGGAGCAGTAGTCTTCCCCAATGTTTACATAAGGAGAATGTAGAAGAGTGCCACTTAGGTATTATTTGGTTAATAAGAAATTCTAACCGCATTTATTATGTAAAGCTTTAAGAATGGTTATTTATGTAGCACTGCCTAAAAATTTCCATCTAAATCCAGATTTGAGCACCTGATTTAGTTAACTCTTTTTTTCTTTCCCTCAAATCATAGTCTTCCATAAAAGCAGGCGTGTCCATAGGGCACTCAAACGTGAGTTTAAATGCCATCACAGAATCACAGAACGGTAGGGGTTGGTTGGGACCACCGCAGACCATCTAGTCCAACACCTCCCTCCCGCCCCCCCCCCCGTTAAAGCGGGTTCATCTAGAGTAGATTGTACACTATCACATTCAGGCAGGTTTTTAATATCTCCAAAGGATAAGCAATTTGAAAAACACAGGGCTTAGCATTTCTCAGGGGAAATACATCATGGCCAGAACCACGCTTACAGGAACCTCCAAATAGGTTGCAGTTCCTCTGAAAGTTCACAATGTCTGTGAGACAAGAAACCCCTCCATACACCTGAAAGGTATTTACTCGGATCATGTTAGATTCTCACAGTGATTCAACTGGTTTCAGTTTGTGCTGCAAACTGAAGGTTCAGACCTGGTATACTGGATTCCACATGTATGAATCATTTTAGGTGTGGTTGAAAACAGCATTTTTGATGTGCTTCTGAAAAAATATGGTATTAGGTACTTAGAACATGGATAAGAAGGTATGTTGGACACATCAGGGAAGGATTATTCCATGAAGCCTTCTACATCATCAGTGCCACAAGAAAGATTACCTCCTCTCTGTAATTTGGACCATCACTAGCATCCACCACAGAGACCAGCTCAGCTAGCTTACGAGGCAGTCCTGGCATTTTCCTCGCATTTCCTAATTTCTCCCACACACTTCTCATTTTGACACAACCCTTGGGATATTATGAAAGACAGAAGGTGTTACTGAAACAATGGAGAAGATCAATTCCATCACCAAAACATGTCAATGTTCCACTGGCCACAACTCATTTCAGCATCACTTGCTGAGGGTACATCAATATGCCCTGCAGAGCCAGGAATTTTGACATCCATACACCTCACCATGAGCTAGTACTCCCCTTTTTCCTGCTTATTCATGCTGCCCAGGCACTTGAACTTCCTGTCCAGGCACTTGAACTTCCTGTCTTGTCCAGAAATCACTCTAGCTTGCCTTGCCATCACCAACCAGCCTTGTTGAACATCTGCCTAACATCACACTCCATTTGTCTTAGCTCTTTCGCTGCAGTATATGGCAGCCTGCAAAAAGCTCTGCAGCTGGAGGACTATGGGGAAGAATATACAGGACTGTACTTAACCATGTATCTCAAATGTTAGTTGGATGGTGCAGGAATATATTGTGCCCAGTTTTCTGAGAAGGGAATTTATCTTGCTCGCCAGTACGAGAGTGAGCACACTGCAACACCCACTATTACTGAACGTTCCTTTTCCTTTTTTCTTTCCTCCGCATTTGTCCTTATTATATTTTAAATAAGCTACAGAAAATCCCAGTCAAGCCTGAATCATGAGATCCTGTCCTGCAAAACTGTGCTCCTTTTGAAATCTGTGGATGTTTTACTACTCATGTTAACAGCAAGACAGATCATACTTCCAATGACAATTCTTTTAAAAGTACCTTGCACAACTCCTTCAGAGCAAAAGGGGCTGCAGTAGTATTTGCAATTTTTTATCTGAGCCAGGACCATCACATAAATTTCCAGAAGAGACCACATGTTCTCCAGCCTGACCTCTGCTATTTCACACTGCCCTGGGAGCAAAGCAACTCTGGCGTGTCCACCTGAACTCCAGAGCTTTTTTGCTTACAGCAGTTCCTTGTGATAAAAAAGAAATGTATCTTTGGAAAAGCATTCCAGAGAAAAATGCAATGCATCAGGCTTCTAGTCCCCAGACTGCATGGTTAAATAGCGTTTTGGAATCAAAACAGACAAGCAACTAGTACGAACATTTGTACAATCCCTCTGAGAATTGAGAGAGGTTTTTTAACATTAGCAACCTCTTTAAGAGAATTTCTGCCTCATAAATGCTTTTCATACTGTTCTACACCTTCCATCTAGTCCACCAGCTCCTCGCTCTCTGCTTTCAGATGCTCTAAGATGGTACTTGCCAGGGTCACAGGGTTTTGCATTACCTGACACAGGAAGACAAAAAGGCTCTCACAGCAGAGTTAAATTAGTTGTTAACTAACAGACAATATTATACAGCCTAGCTGATGGACACTCAGTCAAAAGCCGTGTCATTTAAATCTATAGCTCCTGGAACCATTAGGTCTTGGGTTTGTTTTTTTTTTGTTGTTGTTGTTCCATCCCATCATTTGTCCATGTTTGACATAGCAAAGCCTGCCAGGACTTCACTGGGGTAAGATGGGGAAGAAGTTTATTAAGCTGTTGAAAAAAACCATACTGACCAAATCTTGCTACAAGTAATGCAATGCAAATTTTTCTGTGGTGAACAACAGATCACTGTCACTTCGTGGTAGACACATAGGAATTAATCTTCTTGCTAGAGTCAGAATATGGCATACCTCACAATTTTTCTCTGTTTTAGGTAGAGTTGTTTTCTTTATAGTAGTAAACCTGAAGCTTTACATTTAATAAATCATCTTTAGTTGACATGGTGGTATTGGACAGACAGTTGGACTTGATCCTAGTTCTAGTTATCTTTTTGAACTTTAAAGATTCTGTGCTTCTATGATTTCACCCAGCAGGTGTTAGAGCTAAGACCTAGCAGGTACCCTTAGGAGTACTTAGCACAGATACCAATACCTTCATGAACACAGCAGAGTCAATTTGACCTCTGGGCCCAGGATTAAAATATGCTGCCACATTTCAAACTCCATTTTTGCAGCCAGCAGAACTGGGGGCTGCTCTGCCTCATGGGACTCCTGCAATCTGCTCTGGCCAGGGGTCCAGCTGTCTAGGGCCCACATTGTAGACCAGTCAAGACACAACTGACAAGTCTCTCCTTTCCTATAACAGAGACCATCTTATGTCTTACAGCAAGCAGTAAACAAAATCATGTTTAGCCTGGTAGGGTGCTGATCCTGACTATCTTTTATGTGTCTTCTCCAATAAGTAACTGTTCTACACTTCTGAACTTGCTTATCCTGCTTGTGGAGTTTCTGTGCTCATGGCAAAACCTGTCTGAAATCACCACCAGACATTGTTACACAGCCACTGAATTGCTCAGAAGTGCACTTCAGATCTGACTCAAAATCACAAAAGGCCGTTTCAACTGCCTGGGGTCAGGGAAACACAGGAGTATCTCAATATCCTGGCCATAGCCTTGCTGAAATAGCTGAAGGAGAAGGTGCATAAGCTGAAGCCTTTCAAAACACAATCTTTTACTTGATGTGTGGGGTGACCTATGAAGCACCAGCCACCATGGTGTATAGCAGCCACGTTTATCTCATCTAAAATTCTGCAGTCAGCTTGCTGCAGCCTCATGGCAGGCACAGTACAGGTCTACTTCCTCAGCAACACTTCAGTAACAATCTGTACTGAACGTACATATGGTTTCACATAGGATGAAAAGCCAAGCCCCAATAACTCCCAGAAAGACTCCCAAAAGGCAAACACTTATCAGCTCATTCCTGTTCCATTTCAGCTCTTTTTAAAACCAAAAATAACCTTTCCCCTCATCCACCAGCCATAAACTCACTGGAATATTCTACAGTGAGTCAATCGATTTGTCATGCCACGATTGCACAGATCAGTAAGAGAACAAGTGATATAATATAATTGCACATAAAAGGACTGGAATGATCTTTTGCATCTTTATTTACTTCTATTAGAAAATGTCTCGGCAGACTTAGCCATTAACATTTTCTGCTTTCTCAAGGAAAAGATAATTTATCCTCTTAAGGATATTAGACTCCTGTGTATTGTTTTTCCCCATTCGGTATCCTTGATTCCCCCTTCTGAACACTTGAGTGCTTGCAATCAGCACACAATGACACTTACTAATAACAACTGAACTACAACACCCCACCATAATGTTCTCCTAATACCATATATAAAACCATATAACACCAGCAATGTGGAGCAGCTTCACTGTGCAGAGACTTGAGTCTCTCCATACCTACATCTGTTTTCTTTTCCCTCTGGTACATCTGCTGTGGAGCGTGACCCCTGCTAAGCACAATGAGACCCAAACTCATGTCTTTTGCTGTAATTCTGAGCCCCAATTCAAATTTTGGTGCTTGGCTTTAATTTCTCAGAAACTGACAGATGCTGGATTAACTAAACAGTGTGTGGAAAGCTGCATGCCATGTTCTGCTGTCTTTGTTATGCCTATTATATTCTACTGGAGAGGTGGCCAAGAAACAAATTCAGTAGCACACCTACTTGTTACATTATATGCCACATTGCCAGCAACAAGAGAAATACATGAGACGCGTATGGGGAAAGGGAGAAGAAATGTTAGATGGCTAATCTATGTAACAGATTGCTAAATTTCAGTGCTGCTTTATTTGCTTCAAACAGCAACAGATAGAAAAACATTCTCTGATTAAATTATCCATTTTTTTTCCTGCTAAATTATGTTCTTACCAGTAACAGACATGCACATCGATATAGTTACGGACTGGAGCAGCTGCTCCATCACTGTTAGAAGACTTGGGCATTCCTGGGGTTCCCTGAGCACTGCAAATCCTCCTTCTCTGCACCTCCCCAGAGCGCAAGAAAGTCCAAGAAAAATTTATTTGTAGCCCTCTCTCTCTCCAATAGGAAGAAGAAAATAATAGAAATCATTATCCAATAGAGAGAGGACATCTTGCATCTGTACCAAGAATTTTTTTCCTCTGTTCAGTTCTCCAGGCCTAATGAATAACCACTAAAGTCCACTATTGACATCTCCTTTTTAAAGGCTGTTCCTTAAAAGAAAGTTAATCCTTAGCGCACTTCTTTCTCCTTGCTTTTATGAAGTGCATATGTAACAGTTGATCAACATCTCCATCATCAAGAGAGAAAGAAATCTATTCCTATTGTTGTGTAAAACAAGGGCATATGCAGTCATGGTCCTCACATTCCTTCAGTCAGTCACTGTTAACCAATATTGAAGACACGTTGTTGAGCTAAACAAACATTTGACACCTAGAATGGCTGTTCCAGACTTTTCTCTAGAAACAGATCTCCAGAGAGATTCAACAGATGTTTTACAAATACTGTACATTCCCAGACATGTACTTAAAGAGTAAATCTGGCTTTTTGGTCCTTCCCTACGTGTGGAAGCAGCTAAGCACTTCAAGGAGACTCAGACTTTCATTCTTTCATGAGTAGACTTCAAATATCCTGAATCTGAGGAGCAGAGCAATTTCTGGGCATGAAGGAAGCCCTCTCCTGAGTCCCCCCTCCACACTCTTTCCACCAGATTTCAGTCCTTCCCCCTTTCATATTAAACACTCCACCTTCTATGATTTTTGGCAGGCTGTTTTCCTAGCAGGCAGGTTGATGAGAAGACCTGGGGAAAGCTTGGAAGCTTTTGACGTATTTAGCTATATGCTCTTAATAAGAACAATTTCATTTTGTTTAAAGTATAATTAACAGAAATCACTGAAGGACGCTGTGACTCAGTGAAAAAGTACGCTGAGGTAATGCATAAAGCTTATTCAGTTTATATAGAAAAGGGGAAAAACCCCATGAATAATACTAATAAAACTTCTGCTATCCTCTTTAGAAAATGAAGAATTTGATTGCCTGACTTTTTCAGAAGCTTTTTAAATGAGAATTTTTACTTTCTTGTAATAAGAACGAACTTCCCCCCAACTTTTTTTTTCCTCCACCTTCACTCTCCCCCCCCCACCTGCCCCCCAATCATTCTTTGCTTCTGAATAAGAGTAGAAAGGAAAAAACTGAACAGTAATGCTTTATGTTTAGGGAAAGACAAATCTGAAAGAAATTTGTATTAAGGTGATTTTTTTATGATAAAGACAAGTGTCCATAATGTTTTGACAGCTCTGTTTTTATTTATGTAGCATGGAATAGATTTATGATCTTTCCAATGCTATTTTATAGTATAAGCACTTGGGGGAAAAATGCCCATATTGTGTCATGTGGTGCGGGTCTGCACGGCAGCGTGCCTGCGCGTGGAGGGCTGCAGTTGCTTGAACCATTGCTATATCCACAGGGGACAGAGCACACCGACCAGGGCTCTGCAGTGCTAAACAAACAAATGCCCAACTGTTTGTCCTTGTAACGTTTCATACACCAGAAAATCACATATGAAAATGCAATTATTACAAAACTAGCGTGCTCCTGGATTACCAAGCTAACGGTAGCTCATCCTAGCAGCATGCTTTACATTGCTTTCATACCTACAAGGCACTGGCAAGCTATCAAAAATACACCAGCAAAACAGGCAAGAGCTGTGCTAAGCAGGCTTTGGGAGGACTGCATTTCTGTCAGCTGTAGTACGAAGACCTGGTGTTACACCCAAGACTTTTTCTCACTGTTTTAGATTTGACCATAATATTTTTATGACGTGTGATTTGACAACATTGGTTAAACAGCACTAAATGCTTCCAGTCTACATAGTCTTGCTGATAGCTGTCCTAATACATGCTAACACTTGCAAGAAATTATGTGCAAACATGATATAGCAGTAAAAATGAGACCAAGGGTTTGCTAATGCTAAACATACCAGGGGGCTTCAGAGTACTTTAGGGTAGTGAATGTCCGCATGCATAAATATAAATATGAGCATGGCAATCCAGGTCTATTTCTATGTCCTGAACATGACAACATTTATTCTAGGCAATCCTTCTGGGGTTTTTTTTATTTGTTATCTCTTTTATCTAAATTAACTGGGGAAGAATCATATGTGGGCAACTAATAGATTCATGCTAACAAAGCTCACAAATGGCAATGGTCTGACTGACACAGCATTGTAAAGCATTATTTATTGGATGAAGGACTGCTAAGAAATTTGGTGGTGCTCAAGCAAATGGTTAGGCAGCCATTGTCAACCACTGCAGCAGAGAGCCTGGTTTTCTGAGACATTACAGCTTTGGGAGCTATTTAGACTCATTTATATTGTGTAAAATAAACATCATCTGTGCAAATGGTGAGTGTGAAATGTTAGAGATTTACACCTACTTCATATTTATGCTGTACTCCTTTAAGTAATTATAGAGATGAACAAAACTGGTTAGACAGTGTTCTTATGGTTAGCAGTTGTAGAGAGGAGAGGAAGCCTTGATTTCCCCTTGTCTTCACAACCACTGGAATGGAATTCAAAGCAGAAATAAAATACTGCCAATCTCATCTGAAGCTGATGTAAGAGACAACTATGCTGTAATGTAAATGAGATCAAACCCAAAGGAGAAGTAGATTCACAGAGACTTTAAGGATCTCACCTGTTTTCTTTTTATTTCTCAAAAAGAAAGTGAGGCTGTTGAAGTAACTAAGCCTACAGCAGTCACAGAGCTTTCTTTTTGGTACCTCGTATGTACATAATTGTTAACAGCTCTGTGCCGGCTCCTCTCCACAAGGGTTACAAAGCAAATTGCAGAGTTCCGCCCTCAGAGCAGCACTTGCACAGATTTTAGACTGTAAGGGCACAAATGTGCTTCGAATCTCCCTTCTGCAGCCACAGATTTAGAGAGATGAGATCACCTGCCCTAGCACTTATCTCTATTCCAGAGTCCAAATTACACAGAGAAAAAAGTTTGGGCTTGCAATTCCAGTTTATGCACCCAGCATCTTCCAGTTCAGTTCAAGTTTAGGAAACTAAATCATTTCTTTATTCCTGACCTGATTGTCATCCTCTGTCCATAGGCATCCACTCACTGGCCATCTAAAACAGAGAAATCCATTTTACTTGCAAGCTGAGTTTTTCAATCTTTAAGTTATTACCCAGCGTAGGTTACAGTGAACAGGGAGGATAATGAATCCTTATTCTTCCTCCATGCTTCACCTGGTCTTCCCTGCTGGTGCTGACTTTCTTTATTGTATTATTGGAGCAAATGTACTTCAACTTTGTATAGATGTCAGAGAAGACAGCCCATATGTGGCATAGCTAGCGTGTATGTAGCATGTTGTCACCAAAGCAACATCTGTCTGATGACTCAGAGTAGAAGTGGTTCTGTTTGTTGTGTGTCAAAAAGAGAGAAGTGAACTTTGATGTTCTAGCATACATCAGAGTACCAGACATATGCACAACAGAGACAACAGCAAATCGGCACAATCTGGTTTCATTCCATACATTTTAGGTGTTTTCCAAGGTTAAAAAAATCAATTTAATTCTCTAAGTAGTCAACTGCTTTGTGACAGTAATCCTCCCCCTTTCTTTAAAGCACTGACCACTCATATACTTCACAATCTAGTTCTGCCAAAAACAATGAGGGCAGGTTCTGCTCATTTTCACACAGGAAGAAAACTGTTGAAATTTGTCCTTTCTAAACATGAGTTTCAAATTATCACAAGTGAGGTTTTCAAAATGTAAAGCAAAATAATTAACAGAATGTTAAAGGCTACAAGGGATTCTATTTCATGCTGTATAAAAGCTCTTCAGATAGTACTCACAGCTGACTGGGGAATTCACTATTCTCAGTTCCCAGCTTCAAACACCTATAAGAAACAATTTTATGAAGCTGGTTGCACATAGCATTCTTTGAAAATCAGGAGCCTTTCAGGTGTTTCAAGATGAGCCTCCAGAGAGTGGCACCACCTTACATTTGTCACTCTACAAAGCATAAACCTGAAAGTCCAGCTCAAGGCATCCATGATTCAGATGAGCTGCCAAGCTCCTGCCAATCATTCTGGCCAGCAGCAGTGCCGGGATGCCTGACAGCATGGGGACCTGGGGACAGAGAGTGAACACTTTTGGGTTCATGCCCAAGTGGATTAGGGGGAAGAAGAACCTCCTGCTAGTTAAGCATGGAGATACTGCTTCCAGGGAGGAGACAGAATCAGCAGAGAGCAAAGCTTGCCAAAGATGGTTTCTAACAGCCAGTTCAGAAATCATCTGTGATTTTAACAGCCAGTTGTGATGAAATGTGCTCCAGAAGAGTCCTGCAGCTAGTTATGCTATAATCGAAAGAGCCTGTAGCCAGTTTGTAATCCACTGTCTAAGAAGAGCAGAAATTAGAGGGGATGCAGCTACTACACCCAGTGTGCTGGATTGGGTTTGCTGCCTACAAAAGTATTCAGCTCAGAGCTGCTCTCTTCAGAGGAAGCAGATGAAGGCATGAGGCACAGTCTTCAGCAACAGGCTAAATCTAACCCTCAGGATTGCAGAGTCAGCTAAATTAAAATGTCATCTTCCTGCAATAGAGTGTTACTGCAGTCATAGTCTGCTCATCATCTCTTCATGAAGAGTTTTTACTGCTGTTTGTGCAATAACATCCCATCTTGAAATGGTGTTTGTTAAACTTGCACCGTATTTCATTAGCTCCTGCCATTTCCCATCACAATCTCTTTGAATTGCAGAATGTTATTCTATTTAGTTACTATTTGGATTTCTTCCAGAGCTGTATGGCTCTGAGAACAGTGCACAAAATAACAACATTGGCTTGTATTATTTTCGACAGCTCCTTTTGTTGTTTCCTGATGATGATAAATGTGTGGTGAAATCGCTGAGAATGTAATCAACAGTGCTGATTTTGTATTCACCTATATTACACTATAGTATATCTTTTGCAGTTTTAGTAGTCCATGTCCTTTCATGCTCATTCTTGATGCTGCAGTTATTGCTGTTATAAGGGCATATTTCTCCTCACCAAAACCAAAGTGAAACTAGAAAACTTCTGTGTAAGCCTGAAGCGGAGCAGAAAACAAGTTAGCCCCATTTTTCTCAGTAATACTTTAACAGTTCCTGAAAAACACCAAGAAATAAGTGAAAAGCAAGATAACAAGAGAAGGTGTTCTAGTACTTTCCACTGTGGAAGACTGATTTCTTAGCAGAGTAATATTAACATTCTAAACTGAAGTTTTCTTTGTACACCTGCAATATTGTAGCTCAGACTGAGCAATTAGGGCAGCTCTAGCACACTGATTGAAGTTTAAAGAAAATCCCTCCCAATTAAATCTTTTTTCTGGAGGTTTTCATGTGATTTATAAGTACAAGGACACATCCAATGGCTTTGTAAGGTCATGGTAGATAGAACTGGCCAAACAATTTCTTTAGGGATGGGTTTGCATCAAAGATTTCCACACTGTACTAAAAATCTCTCCCTGGTTTTAAAAGCAGTTAATCAGGACCCGTATATTTGTTTGGCTCATGTAAGTAAATGTCTGACAAAACCTTTATCCCAATTCTGCAGTAGGTCTAAGACTGAAATCCTGCTCTTCATCAGTTAAGTACATAACTTGATTTTAATTTTGGTCTCAGTATGTCTGCCTTTTTCTGCCAGTAGCTTAAAACTGTTACTGTGAAATTAAATTTAGAGACTGAGTTGCTATTAAATTGAGAAGTAAAAAAGTTGCACAGAGATGGACACTTAAAAAAACCCTGTCCCGTAGCAGTTTTGACAGGGCTCTGCCATTCACTTCGCTGTCTGGGGCTGGGTTCTGCGCGGTGTCGCGCTGCACAAGCGTGGGCTGCGAGGGCTGTATTTTATAGCAACTGCTCTAGACCAGCTGCGGAGAAAATTCAACAATAAAATTCAAATGATGTTTGTCATAAGCTTCTGCTCTTTCATCGCTACATTTGTGTACATGAAATGTAATATACTAGTGAGAATGTCCCCTGACATGGAGCTGATTTTTATATCCTTTAAATTTACCACTAGCTTTACAGATGCTGCAATCTCTTTTATTCCAGTTCTAGCAATTATAACGTAATCTGTGCTAACACTGCAGATTACTAGGGCAATTTTGAAGATAAATGATCACATCTCCATTTCCATCTGCTGGTCCAATCAGGAAAATGGTGAGAATAAAACTTACCCCGTATATCGGTGCATTTTGGTGCTTGTCTGGCAGACTACCCAGTCAACTCTATTGGGCCATGCAAAGAGTAATTCCCATGAAGACTATGAAGAAAGCTCCCAGCTCCCCACTGCCTTATGTCTTCATTTTACAACGTTACAAGGGTCCAAGTATTTATCTTTCTCCATCACCGGGCATACTCCCTAACACGAGTGATATGTAGTTCTTTCTGCTTAAAAGAAGGATTTTCTAGGTATACATTTGGTACATTTCTGTCCATACAACTGACATAATCACAAGCTCTGGTCAGAGTCCTTTACCAAGCCACAGCCAGCCCATCCTGTCTGAGCACTGTGACACACCTGGAGCACTCTTGTTTCACTCGGTTTCATTGGTCTGAAGTGTACCCAGGTACCACTTTGCACCAGACAACAGTCAATAAAAACAACCCCCACATTCAGAACATGCTTAGATATCAGATGATTTCAGAACATAAGCTAAACAGTCAAAAAAAAAAACCCAAACAAAAACATTTCTCCCTGCTTTCCTCCTACCCACCCCCCCGCCTGTCTGATGAACATTTTTCAAGAAATTAGGTTTGCAAATCTCCTGAATATAGTGATATCAGGTTATGCACAAGTGCTCAGACTTTTCTTATGTCATCAGGTGTAAAGTTTCATACCTTTGAAATGTGTTTCACTTCAATGATTAGAAAACAAAAATATTTGGGGATAAGCAAACCAGAAGAACAATGCAACTGTATTTTCAGGGGAATTATTTGCAGCACATTTCTACTAGTAATTATTTTTTGTTCTGGTTTGCAGCGCTTCTGCTTCTGGCATCTCATCTCCTTCACAGCAGCCAGCAATTGAATTAGAATCATTGCTGAACAGCAAGAAAATCTGTCATAGAAGTCATGTTGACAGACAACTTTGTTCCGTTCTCGTTTCTATTTTCCCTTTATTGTATTTACATCTGAAAGTCCACACCTAGAAGTGAGCAGAAACAGACACAAATAGTATTTGTCTAGCCTCTTCCTCCTTTGTCCTGCTTTTGTCTTTAATAGAGCTTGCATTCAGCCACTCGCGTCAGGAGGAAATAGCCAGCCACCAGTCTTTACTACCCACTGTGCCTGGCAGCACGTCAAAAACCTACCTTTTCTCCAGCATACTGCGGTAGTGGTGCATGTCTCCTATTATCATCCTGAATGGCTAACAGGAGTGAAAGATGATCGAATTCTTCCTTTAGAAATACTGGATGGCGCTGGATTTGTGCATGGCCCTATGCTTCCCAGTATGACGTCACAGTACCAACAGCACCTGGTCTCTGGATGTGTCATTTGAAGGCAAATTCAGCAAAGCTGCCTTTGCAGATAATGTGTGGTGGGATTTTTGTGTCTGTTTAGTTGTGGTTTGTTTTCTTTCCTCCCTTGGACAAGCCCAGTGTTTTACTACATAACTCATCGTTTATACAATGCTCTCACAGACACCAGCAGACACAGAGCCCTCCATAACGCTAAGTGCTATTAAAAAGCTGGAGAAAGGAGGGGTTTTGTCCCCTGCTCTCATGACACTGCCACCCTAGAGTTAAAAAAATACTGAAAATCCTAAGGATAAGAGAAATTGAGAATTAATGAAACAAATGCATCACCTCCTCTTCAAACCACAAAATATAGGCTACCAAAGATTACCTCTAGACAGAAATATCCTTCAGAAGTTGAATGACAGAAGAAAAACTCACACAGCAAGTGTGATGCAGCTCTCATCTTCCAGAGAGAAAGTGTTTTCAGATAAAGCTCCATCCAAAGCTAAAGAACAAAAAATTTTGACCAAGAACTGCTTCTGCAGAAATCAACACATCCTGTTTGCTCTATAAAGTGCTTGTACAGAAGACCACTCAGCAGCCTCACTGACTGAAGCCAACTTATAACTAATTCACCAATGTCTTTTAATCTGTGGCACCTCAGATAAAAGCACTGCTGTGGAACGAGCTATGAATCCCTTTGCGACAAAGATGGATCTGGCTCACACTACGTCCCACAGGTTCTTCTGGGGAAGCAAACCTTTGTGGGCTGGTGTCTTGTTTTGACATACAGCACGGTACAGATCATACAGTGGCCCTGACTTCACAGCCCTGCACCTATGAATAATGCAGGGCTACGCTGTTGGAGGCAGGAATGAGCCCTGTCATCACTGATGCCAGAGGATGAAAACCACCATGCCAAAACACCACCTTTGCGTTGTGGCTGCTCTCAGGAAGTTTCCTTCCCATTTCTGTCCCTCTTTCACAGAGGAAAGAGCACTGCCACATATTCACTTTTGGAAAGGAAGGAACACACCATACTTCCTATCCTTACGCACCCACAGAAAACACTTCTCTTCATCTAGACCTGGTTTATTAAGCAAAATGAAAGAGGGACCTGAAAGCCAGGCTAAAATGCTCACAATCTTGTGGATCCCACAAGAGTTAAGGTAAAGGAAGAGCATGCTCACACAGCTATGGTGGAAAAGTTAATTCAGATCTCTTTTTTCGGAGGCATCACACATATTTCAACTCTCTCACTTGTTTGCACACGCTTTGCAGATATCAGACCTACATGGTACCAATTGAAGGCAAACACCTGTTCTTAAAACAGAAGTGAAAAGCTTCCTATCTCCAGAGCATACTTGGCAATAATCTTCTAGACCTTTTCATTTGTGTGGTCAGAAATCAATACACATGTAAGAGATGACAGCCAAACACAACCCAGAATTTGTTCCCCTGCATGAAAATTCGGTGAAAACACAAGTGGTGAAAACTGGAAAATGCCATTTGATGTTTAGCTCCTCAGTGAAGCACGTGTTTTTTCCTCAGTAGAAAGGAAGATTCATTGTGAGGGGTGGGGGATGTTCTTCCTCTAGGAACTATTAAAATGCAGAAAGACATTGCTTTATGGTGACAGCAACAGCTCCTCAAAACACATTAACTGCATTTTCTTTGAATAGATGCAGGTTTTACATATTCCTGTAACATGTATTAGCCCTGTTATTGACACAATTATTGATATCAAGGGTAGTTTAACTATAGCACCAAGGTAATCTCTAGCCTGGCAGCAGGGTCAGATCACATAGAAAAATGAGTGACATCGGCATCGAGCATGTGGTCCAGCTTGATCATCTCTTTTAGGATCCCCTGTAAAGCCAGAGCACTCTGATATTTGGAAATTTTTCTACTTTATTGTCCCAGTATACATAGTTTAGAGACGTGCAGCATGTGCAGTGACCACTTACATCTGTGCACACACACATCATCCCATGTTAAACAGAAACAAGGTGCACATAGATTTTCATGTGCTCACAGATCAGTGCACGTACATGCACAATTAGTCTACATTGCAGAGAAGTGATTTTAGAGAAACATCATGCATTAGTGTACAACTATTTTGAAACACCAAAACAAACAAAAAAAGTACCAGAACTTAATATTGCTTGGCATGAAGAGTGGTTGTAGAAAGACACAAGGATAACTTAACTTATTTATCACTTCTCTTAAACAATAAAAGTTACTAAAATCTCAACAAGAACCAAGTGAAAATGCTTTTCAGTTTTTGACAAACCTTAACATTCAGATCACACACAAAACTAAAAAGGATTTGGGTATATGCACTGGGAGGGAACATTGTGGTATATATCTTCAGATACTATCACTTAAAATGTTATTGCAATAGGGAGAAACTATCTATTACTATAGAAAATAATTCTCATTACCATTGCCTTTCAACTACAAGTTTTTACCTTGTAACTTCACAAATGACTTTGTGTAAGAGGAGACATCGTTCATCTCTAAATCCCACGACACCAGTATGCCACCCAAACTTTCTCTAATAACACCAGAGTGATCTGTACTATTCCCTTTCAAGTCACAACATAAAGTAATGCCAGATGAGTATAAAAGGGGGTCACATTCACATGCCGTTTCTTCCACTTGCTTTTGTGTAACACGTGTCGATGTCTTTAAAATGCAGAGAAACCACCACTAAGAAATAGTTGGCCCATGGGATTGGAAAGGTGATCAGAAGGTTTGCCCTGCTGGGTCATTTGCTCCATATCCGGCTTACGTCTCTGGGTGACAGTAAATTAAAGTTACTGCCATTTGACAGGTGCACAGCAGCCTACATAAAATGAGTTGATGTGGTGAGAGCACTGCTGTCAGTAGACAAGCATCTGCACCATGCCAGCATGGTCACAGCCAGTACTTGCCTTGGCAGCCTCCAGAGAGCTCAGGAATCATCCAGACATGGAGCAAAGTCTGCGCTTTCGCTCTTACAGGTGGTCCTTCTGCTTCATGGTTGAAGCACATGGACAGCTCCGCAGAGGAAAGCTCAGGACTTCAGCACTCCATGTGTGGTACTCCCAAATAACCACTTCCAATGCCAGCACCTGCCCATGTACTGTAAGTTAAGAATTTAGCATCTGAATTTGAAAAAAAAAAAAAAAAAGGGTGTCATTATGTAAATATTACACATCATCCTGATAATCTTCATGAAATAGATACAAAAATCTAGATCAGTGATTAAATGTGGGAGACCATCCTGCCTAGCTTCTTTCAGTATTGGAGTGGCAAACAGCTCCTCGCTGTAAGGAGCCCAGAGACAGCTTTTAACATGCTCCCTGTGGGAAGCTGGATGCCTTCAAAGGAGTCAGAAGGGAAAAACGCGGGAGGCATTCTGGCTCTGCTCCTTTCTCTGCCGTGGCCAGCAGCACCATGAGGACTTGTTTGTAAGAAAAGAAAAGGAATCCCAAAGTGATCAGATGAAGAACAGCACAAAAAACCCAACTGAAATAAAAATAAAGATCAGTTAGAAAGGGGGAAAATGTTGACTTTTTCAAATTCCCCGAAATCCACACCAGGTGTTATAGTATCATTATAGAAAAAAGGGGTATTTCCTCAACCGGAATTATTTCATTTGACCCCATTTATTTTTATTAAAAATAGAGAGGGCATTAACCTTAATGTAAGGCCCAGGGAGCATCAAATCACCACAAAGTGAGAAATTGTCTGCAAACTCAGTGCTGTCATTATGAGCAAGACTGTGACGGACGTGGTCTTATTGGCAAATCTGCTTCCCTGGATTTCTGAGTATATAAGAAGTAAAAAAAAAAAAATTTAAAAATCATTCAACTCATCCTTCAAGAAAATCTGGAGTCTTTCACCATGGGCAGGTTACATGAGTGAGTGAAACCCAGTATAGAAAAGAGGTCATAAAACACTGGCATAGAAACTGCTTTCACTAAATGGTTTAAAAAAAAAAATAACAATTTCTTTATGCTGAACTGACATGTCTTTCTCAATAGAAATAATATGCACTGTGTCAAGATTGGTCTTATATTTGCATTTTTCCTCTTAATTTAGTTTATAATAATCAATAGAAACACCTATTAAGAATCACATTAAGCGTTGTGCAAAGAGTCCAAGCCAGCCCTTAGCAGTCAGAATTTAAGGAGTCTGTCTCACCTTTGCCTGAAACATCTCTGCCTTGCTCAAAATAATTACTTGACTATTTGGACTGTAAGTCTATTATGACAGAGAAATCATATGTTTGCATGCAGGTAATTTCTAAAATCTGCCAAGTACAGGGTACCAGGTTACAAAGTTTCATTTATCCCATCCACTGCATCAATTTCTAAGCTTTTTTCCACTTTGAGACATATCTAGGGTTTTTTCCAACTTGTGATTTCTTGACATTTTCTCCCTGCCTTTTTATGCTTTCACTCTTTTGCAGGGTGTAAGGTAGCTAAGCAAGATCAATTACTGCTTTAAGATTTTCAATAAATTTAGTGTCCAAAGCAACATCTTTCTTAAACTCTAAATTTACTATTCCACTACTCTGACAAGTTGCCATTGATCACTACAAGAAGAATTAGGTAATTGTATCTAATTGTGTTCTCCCTGACTGTTGTTTAAACAAGGAAAGCCTTTCAGTTGTTGTGGAAAGTATTAACAGCAGACCTTTGCTGACCTTCTAGACCCATTTGGGAAAACTTGACATTACACAGAAGCTTATTCAAACAAACTATAATTAAGTTTGGAGTGGAGTGACACCACTTACAAGAGAAAACTAAGTATGGCCATTTAATCCAAAAATTACTTAAGGACTCCCGGGAGCACAAAAGTTTACCTCTACTAAAATAATTATGCTTTGCCATTAGATGAAGAGAGGGTACAAATGGAATATGCATGTTCTTTTCAACATCACTACCCTTTGCTGCACTACCAAAACTGGAAGGGGCAATGGAAAGGCCTTTCAAACTAATGTTTTGCATTCAATTAGGTGGAAGCATCTGCTTTGCCTTTAAATAACCTGCCAATCATTCACAAGATAAAGGACAAATTCTGACTGCTGCTGCATACCCAAAAGTCCCAAGGACTAAACTGAAGGCCTTGGCCTGTTGAGAGCAAGGACAGCAGTGCTGCATCACTGGCTTCATATACTGGTCTTTGTTCTATTCCCTCCTTTGTCCTTCTCTCCCACTATCTTACTTTTACCTTTCACAGGAAATTTTTGTTGTTAGTTGTCTCTGGAGTCAAAATGTACATTGCAAAATCTGCAGGCCATGTCAGAAGTAAGAGCAACATCAAACCCACAACAATCCTCTCTAAAACATTAGGAATTTATGTGAACTTTGGAAATGCCTCCCACACATCCCTCCATTTACAAAATTCCTCCTTTATTGTTCTCAAAAGTTCAAGCATATAAAAATGCTCCTGAAATACATACAGTAAACCATTTATCTCCTCTAGACCTCTCTGTAATATTAAATGAGCTATTTCTTAGACAAGAACAGGCATCAAAAGTCAGCCAGCCAATATCATTCTCCTTGGTTACAGAGCAACTATAACTTTTCAGATGGTTTCACTGCACCAAACACCACCTTCCCATTCAGAGCTGCAGGAACCAGCAATGCTACCCAACTGTCCTGGTCTTTATTCACATTCTTCTCATGCTTGCTGCTTTCCAGCCATGCCAGCTTTCATGCCCTTTCATCTCCTTCCAGAAAAGCTGCCTTCTCTGCATCTTCATGCATGAAAACAATTTCAAATCTATTTGCCTCCAACATATTTACATTATTCCTAAAAATGCTCACTCCTTCAGCATTGTCTGTCGAATTCTAGATTGCAGTGTTAAAAATATTTTTAATGTTCTACTCCACATCGCTAAATATACATCCAAACAGAAAGATCTTCAGAAACTGAGACTACAGTCAGAGAAGAGCAACATCTAACCAATGGCAGTAGATAATCATATTTCTCTAGACCATTTTAACAATCACATACATGATTTGACTTATGCCTCTCTTCAGTTATATGTATAATGTATGCCCCAAATAACAGTGTCATTCATTAACATTCAGACTATAAGTCCTCTTTTCCCTGTTTACTCACTGAAGTATTCATGTACAAAGCAATAACAATAACTAAAAATCTACAGGTCAATAACCAAAATTATTTTTTCTGCTTATACCTGCTTCTGCATTTCAAGCTACCTCTAATGACATGTTTGTAAGATTGTGCAACACCACTGCAGAATACCCTTTAAAGGGTATTCATACACATAATTTAGGTGTCTGAAATCTTAGTATGTGAATGAGGAAATTCATTTTCCTGTTGCTCTTCCTCTGGAAAATGTATCTTCTGGACAGCAACTCCGAACAAGATCTTGCTATTTTCTGCCTCCAAGAACTTGTCTCACACAAATGCCTCAAGAAAGCCCAAAAAGTCAAGTCAGCTAACTTAATTATCAAAATCAGGCTTTTCGAGTTCTCCTTTGAGACTACTGCTTGCAAGCATGGAGTATTTCAGAAGGCAATAAGAGATGGCAGATTGATTTGGGGAGGAGAAAATTGTTTTCTTTTCATCCAAATTTGTTCCATTGTAAAAAGGTTATTGCAAACACATTCAAACAAAAGAGTTTGGAAGTGCAACAATTTTAAGAAATAAAAATAATTTAAAAGATATAATGAAAGAGTATGAAATGCTTTCAAATTCTTGCAAACCAAACAGCCAGAGAATGGATTTATTTTAATGCATCCAGAACAACCTTTTCTCTCCAATGCAAAAAAAAAAAAAATTACATAGTAACCTAGCAAGTTAATACAAAGTCCTTTTATGGTGGATCTATTTGTGGGTGATTCTTTAATGTTATCCTTTTTGATACACAGTAGGAGCAAAGGGTTAGACGTATTTTTTTCTATTCACCAGAAATATTCTGTTGGTGCACTAGAAGAAAGAATTTCATTGGAATGAAAATTTTACAATTCAGTAGAAAAGCCATCCAGAACAGAGCTCCTAAAATTACTTTTGTTTTTGAAAAATGCTATTTCTAAGCACTAGAATGTTCACAGATTTTTATTAACTGCAGGCAAAAGGATATCTGGTAAGGAAGATGAAGTGAGGTAACACGTACTGTATGTCCCCCTTGTTTAAAATGTAGGCTGGGTTCACCTGGGATGCAGAACAACCCTTCATCCAGAAGGGAACTGAGTCTAGTTTTGATACATTTCAAGACAGTGTCCAAATCTCTAGTCTACATAGAGAGCCTCTGTCACTCATCCAGGCTCTTCACTATTTTCTCCCATGTTAAATTTCCATTTATGGGAGCAGAAGAATGGCTCAATAGCAGAACAGAATTTGGGTTCATTCCTCTACTGAAAATCAGATAATGTGGGATACAAAACAGAAGTTGTTTGGAAGGATGAGGAGTAGCCTAGTTAGACGTTCCAATAACAGATATACAAGTTGGGAGGGACTTGAATGTTGTCATCCCACATCCTGACTGCTACAGCCTGAAATTCTGGAGGCTGCCTTAGATTTTTCACAACCAGATTTCTAGAGCACTTTGTGTATACTGATTTGGTGCAAAAATTTTGTGAGATCTTAAGATTATATGTGATATCTTCAAATTTACTTAATTTAACATTTCATTTGAGGTTCCAGTTTTATCTAGGTTGTCATGAAACCCCTGAAAGTATTTTGTAAATACTGAGCTATAGAATCAACTTACAAATACACTTCTGTTGTGCTTGCAGAATCTCAGAGAATTAACTGGATTTGTACTTTGATATGGAGATGAGAGGAAAGCTTTTAAGAGATCGAACCTTTATTAAGTTCAGATGAAATCTACATTCAGCACTAAAATAAGATACTATTGCCTAAAGGAATCTGAATTCACTTCTTGATAAATGCATTTTAAAGTCTTACATTTGCTTTTATCCAAAACAATGCAAAAGCCATTTTACTCTTTTTCCTTTTCTATAATGAAAGATTATATTGTTTGGCACATCAGAGAAAAATACTATAAACATATTCCATTTCTGTCTTATTCCTTTGATTATTTTTCCCCCCTAAAAAGCACCCAATTACTTAGTCCTCATTTTATTCATGGCTTTAATAATTTAAAAAAAAGCATTTATAAAAAATAAAACCACCAAACAAATCATAAAACACAAATAAGCCTTTCTCTGATAAATGTGAACTAGAAAGATAGGGGGAAAAAAACCTTGTTTCTAAACCACGGATTATTATGTAGATATTTTGTTTGTTGTTTGTTTTATAGAAGGCCTGATAGATGAAAATTTTATGTGCTGCCTTTGTGTAGAGAAAGAGAATTAAAGCTCACTGTAAATGTAGTCTCTCTTGATACTTCCAACCGCAGACAAATTAGGAAAACTGCTTTTAAGCAGCGAAGGCAAGTTGCAACATGGCAGCCCTCTTCTGTCACATGCCTCAGACCAGAGATCTTGAGAAAACAGAGTAACCTTTGATCCAATATCAATTATATCTCAAAGGATGGAGATGAATCAAATCAGGGAACGGGATAAAATACAGACAAAGCTCTTTGCTATGCATTTTCTTTCCACAATAACCAACTTGCAGATGTTCAAGATGTGTTAACACATAGAAGCATTAGCTCCAAGGCAATAGGACAACAAGAACATCCTGAGGTATTTTCCACCTGTGACTTTCATTACTCACATGAAATTTCCTACTAGAATTTTGTGAATGTTTTATCTCCCCAAACAGCCCGTTGAGGACTTTGCAGAGAGCAGTTTCCATGATGCTTCCACAACTAACTGATCCAAAACCTCCAGAGATGCCACCCAACAAAATAATAAGCCATAGAAACTTAGAAATTCAGGTATTTGACATTAGACCTGTGAAGACCAGAATACTCTGTGATAACTAGCTCACCGATATCAAAATCGTTCTGGTCACTAAAAACCAAATACTCTAATCTGCAGCTATTGTTAGATTGTAATCTCAGCATTTTCTCCTCCAATAGAATCATAGAATAGTCTGGGTCGGAAGGGACCCCAAGGATCATAGAGCTCCAACCCCCCTGCCACAGGCAGGGACACCAACCTCCAGGCCTGAAATACTCAACACTTCTTATCAGAAGTCATTTGTTAGGAAAAAGATTGGTATGCAAATATTTCTGTCCTTTGTAATAAGATTCCTGCCTTCACATTTATTACCACTTCTGTGGTATACTGAAGGGAAAGAGTAGAATGAAGTTTATCTTTCTATACAGGATACATTGGAGCTGAATGGTGACCAGCTTCCTACTGAGTCACTGAACAGATTTTTCTATATTTCCCATAAATTCAGTTTTAAACTGCATCAGTTGCATCAATTCATTTACTAAAACTCTATTTTTCTTTGTACAGTGCATACTTTCATGGCTTGAAATCAAGTATTGCTAAAATTAGGCAACATATAATAAAAAGCACAGTACGACCTTATCCCTCAAAATTAAAGTTAAACTTATTCCTAAAAACTCCCTATTTTGTGCTAATATTGTGACCTTCCATTTAACAGTGGTGCCATAACAGTTGTTCTGTGTTGTGTAAGAAATATTACTACATGTCTCCATGTAACACAGCTCACACCAATCTAAATATTTGATACAATATTTTACAGTTTGGGGTTTAACATTAGTTTTAAATTCCCTGAACTAATAAATGAATTTTTAAAACTCACAAAACAAAACAGTTATCCAAGTGGAAAACATCTTAAAAGCTCTCTGTAGTTGGGAATAAAGCTTTATTAAATACAACTGTTCTGACACGATGGATGTACTTACCATAACACCTATGGGCTTACACTATTACTGCTCTCTCGAACAATTCCCTAAGTGGAAATATATAATTTAGCACACTGAGGTCTCTCAAACTATATTGTCTTACAAGGTTACCAGTGTTTATCAGCTCGAGCTAAATTCTTAGTGGGAAAAACCTCTGTCTTTAAGAAAAACAATGTAATTGAATTTAGAAGGTTTGTTAAGTGATTTATAAAAATATACTAAAGGCATAAATCCTGGTGTCTGGAAAATTTTGTAATTGACTTCCATACACCAGTGCCCTCAACAAACCGAGCACAAAGTCTTGGTGGGGAGTACTGGGGAGGACTGAACAATTTCCAAATAGGTTTCAGTTGAGTCTCTTCAGTTCCTATATTATCTCCGTTAGCATAGCAGAAAAGTATGCCTGAAGAAAGTTTTGATCAAGAACATATCAGAAAAAAATATATTCAGGATGAGAATTTTCTCAAAGTAAAGTAAAATTTCATTCACATACAAGCTGCTTAACTAGAAGAGGATCTAAACTGTAAGAAAAATAGGAAACCCTGCATTCAGGAAGAATTCAAGTCATCAAACATCCTAGACAATACTGCATACTGAATCCAAAACCAAATTAATTCTTTGTTGTGAATAATCTGCCTAGTTACAGTCAAAAGAATCCACAGCTGCTTTATACAAGCAGAAGTGTTCCATGTGAATATCGTGAATTCAGGCTCACTGACAGCATGAAATTTTCCTAGAAGATTCAGTCAGCTTTGACTTCAGTTTTAAACAAGAGCTGCCATAGTGGAATAGATTTTTCAAGTTGTATGACACCCTTCTGTGATGTTACCTCTAATGTTTCAACCCTTACCAAGGAAAAGTAAAACAACAGTACATGAAAAAAACTAAGGGGATTTTAAAAAATCTGATTTCATATCTAAATATATATATTTGTCTTTAAAACATTGCTCCTTATTCCTCCACTTTTCAAAAAAAAAAAAAAAAAGAAAAAGATATTTTCAGAATATGCTTGTAAAACACAAAGCATCAAATGGTTTCCTACACAGTCTAAATCCCCAGCAGTGCTCCCCTGAAGAACACGCTCCTTCCCTCTCCCATTTTGTCTTGCACGGTCATGAGCAATGTAATTTCTTTTAGTTTTAACATGCAGGGGAAGATAATTATTCTTGCATTTCCCACATTTATTCAAGCATTATACATTTGTGTCTCTAAGTTTCCCTAAAAATGGAAACAGTGAAGGTATACTGCTTCCTATTCTAATCCTAACGCATTGTAACATTGTGCCCTTACACTGTTTTGTTGATGCACATGTAGAAATGGAAATTCAGGTCCATTCTAAAAGCCATGGGAGAGGGAAGATGCTTCATATAGGTAAGTCACAGAGTGTTTGCCATGTTTAAACTAAAGCTTTTTTTCATAGCCATGTATTTCTTTCTTATTTCAAGACACTGTGGCCCAGCTAAAGAACAAGCAGCAAGACCCACAATATGAAAGAGTGTTAGGCATGAGGATTTCTTTCTCTCCCCTTGCAATGTGAAAATATCTTAATTTGAAAGAAAGTAATGCCCTGAGTGCATCTCAACCTTTAAAGACAAAAAAAAAAACCCAAACAAACCCACAACAATTAATTCTGCGAAGCTTGTTAAATACACTCTACCCCACACCTTAAATACACTCTACCCCACACCACAGGTGAAGTTTGCCAGACCAATCTGACAACCATTAAAAAAACAAAAAATTGGCATGCCTCCTGCTAAAACAGGGGTAACTGCTCCTGTCCTTTGTGTTACGCATATGGGGAGCTTTCAGAGTCTGCAGTCACCTGCCTCTTGCAGGAGATATAACTAATTATTAGTTATTAATAATTCCCCTTTAGGGAAGCCTAAATCAAAGACTGGACCCAGTGCTGCTCCCATATATGACAAGCCCACTTCAGCCCTTCACAACTCAAAGCAGCTGTGGGATCATAGGATCAAGATGAAGAAGGCTGACTTTGGGCCAGCAGCACAAAGGCTACAGATTCACAGGGGTTCACCAGTGCCTCCCTCTGCCTGGCCCCTTTTCAGCTGGTCCTGTCAGGAGCACTATGGATCATGAGGGACCCTGATCTAACTGGATCGCAGCACATAGTTACAATTTAGCTGCTCTAAAAGCAGGGGAGGAGACAATTTTTACTTTACTGTCTTTTCTGACCTTTCTTCCAGAAGTATCTCCAAACACCATCCAGCATGTGTAATGATAGGACCACCTGCGTACCACTTTGTGCTAACCATCCATGCTGTGGTAGTGCACTTTATTTATCACTGTCAAAAACAGCTGAGTATGGTGAGGAAGGGGGGTTCTGTGTCAGAGCCACACTGTCCTCCCACTCTCTCCTCCTCACAGCAGAAGGCACTTGGGCCTGCAGTGCTGATTCTGGGACCAGTTAAGTGCTGAGAAGGACCTTCCTCATGCAGGACAGATTGTGGAGTGCACTTGTCTTGAACGGACAAGTTCAATTCTCAGAGATTTAAGTTAACACATATGCAGCCTGGTTAAACCACACTCTTAAATCTTGTCTGTCTTTCCTCACCATCTGTGACAAGGCTTTTCCCTTTGAAACTATTACAAGAAGTTGACCTTTCGTGATTACATGCATTTCCTCTGTTGAGCTTTTAGACTCATCATCCTGCCATGTCACTGCTTTCCTGAGGACTATGGTATATAAATAGAAAAGCTTAGAAAGATCCTTCTGATCTATTTGACATTTTGTTTTCCTTGATTACAAGGGAGAATGGTAACTTTTAAATTTTTTCCTCCTCAAAACTTAGAGTTGAAGGTACTGAGCTATGTTGTTCAAGGACTTCTAAAGGAGCTCTGGTTTAAAGACTGGAATAACTGCAAATTTTGGAAACACGTGGTACTAATCTAGTACCTACTCCAATATAAAGAGACTGATTAAACACTGCAGCAACAGGTGGTGCAAATACTTATAAGTCAGTTTTAATAAGAGAGGTCAACAGCTTCAGCTCCTCATTTCTCTTTCCATAAATACTAATAAATCCCCCTCTACAGGTGTGGCTCTAGGATGTATAATTACATTGTACTAGGCAAAGGTCTAGTAGTTCTATGTTAAAATCTCATCTTTTAGAAGGAAAAAAACACCAGACCTTCCAGTGTTTGAAAGGTCATCCCTGACTGCCTCCACCATTCTCTTTTCATGTCATGACAGTTGATGGGTATCAGACTGGAAGTACCACTACACATTGCTCAGAACTTCTCCAGGAAGAAAAGCCATTTCTTGATTTACTTCAGATTCTTGTTTGGTATGTCCTAAGCCTCAGTCTTCATTAGCACAAAAATTCAATTCCTTCTTGCATTCAGTGGATACCTATCATTATTTCTATGCAAAGGCTCTGTTTAGTTGCTGATGGCTCTCAAAAGTGCATCAGTCTCCACTCTGCCCAATTAAATGACTGGTCAAGAAGGGGGAACATATAAAGTCCAAGACAAGGGAAAGAAAAACCTGCCGGAGGGCAGGGCCTGACTGCAATTTGATAGGGCTCTGCCTTCACAGTAGAGAACCTTTATTTTCCTTTCGGGGTGTTTAACTGCTTCATGTGCTGATGTTTACTTTTTATTTTTACTTTCTGTTTCTTTTTTTCCCCATTCTTGATGTTCTTTGTAACACAGTGTAATGCTGGGTGACACTTTTGTTGTCACCTGAACTGAAAATGACACTTCAGTGTTCTGGTTGGAGCACAACCTACATGAAAGAGGATAAAGATGCTCTAAAGAAAGTAAGATGTTCAATCCAAAAGAGGCATTGCTTAACTACATTGTTCCTATGCCTTTTACTGTCTACAAGGACTTTTCATTTCCTGCTACATGGGCTATTTTTACAGAAATACCAAGGGGTTATTTATTGTGGAAATAACAAATAACAAAGCAAAGAGTATCAAGGGAGTGTTCAATATAACAATCCAAAAAAGAAAACAGTAGTGTCTGAATCAATAAAGAAAAACTTTGTCCTCCACTGCACTGTGTAGGGGTTGGAAGGTCCAGCACAGAAGCAAATAAGCTAACAGTTATTATTCTTCAGGGACAGGAGTCTGAATAATCCCTTATTCTAGTTCTTTGGCAACACTGAGCTGATTACAGCTGTGGGGTGGTTCTGCAAGCTAAGGAAAACAGAAAGGGACACATTTACAGCAAATCATGAGAATACAAAGAACATTTGGGGTCCCCAGAGAATCCATTGAAAAGGAAAGGGCAGCCTGGGGCAGTCACAGCTCTGGGGAGAGGAGTAACCCATGAGATACACAGCAACAAGAATGCCCCAGGAACAGGCAGCCTGTCCCAGGGAGGAGCATAAGATCACTTTCCAAATATTGCTGCAACACACTTGCAGCCAAAGTGCTGAAGGTGGCTTTTTCTTGGCATTGCAACCCACCAAAAAGAATGAAAAATAGGTTTGCTCTGCTTCCTCCCATAGATGCTGCATTTGTCCAGCAGTGCCCAGCAATATGGGACACACCCTGTACACAGTGGCACAGTCTCTAATCACCTTCATCTGCATTTTGTCAAGTCCTCTCTGAAAACACTAACTGTATAAATTAATTCCTCCACACTACACTGCTACCCACAGCCCCAGCCATGTACAATCTCTTCTTCCTCAAACCACAAGGATTGTAACTCATCAAATCTAATGCCAAGACACATTCCACTTGATACCTTAAGATCAGGAGCTTCATTCTAAGAGTTCAGGATCAAATTGGATTGCTTGGGTGAAACTGTGTATCACTCAAACCATTTAGAAAGTGATGGCCCAGTCCTAAGCGATCACTCAAGCTCAGAAACACCAAAAAACTCTGTAGAAATTTCTCTGGATTCAAACCTACATTCTTTTAGCACAGCTGGATATCTGCTTTCTGACCAGGAAGTCTTTTTAGTTCTAAGAGCCTTTTAATAACTACTTGCTGTAGAACTACACAGTTCTTTGTTTATTTATTAATTATGAATAATTAGAGAGTATACTCCCAGGAGAAAGAGCTTTTGTTTTTTCAAGGTGGATATTTTCAGAACATTCATCTTTATATAAGACCCACTAAGTAATCCTTATTCAGTCTATTCTCATCCAAAGCTTGGGAGTGTTTGTAAATGCCTATATAGGCACATTTAGAAGGACAACAAAAAACAAGACACATTTGAATTCAAGAAAGGAACTAAATACATCTATTTCCACCTAGGAATCTGTTACTCTAAAATCCAAGTAATAAGATGAAAATATAAGATTTAATAAAAATCTGATTGGCATGTCTTTTTCCTAATTCCTATATTCCACTTGTGGCCTCAAGGAAACATACAGCTTTTGCTCCATTTCCATTACATGGATCTAAGAAAACTATTATTAAAACAGAACCTTCAAGTTTTTTCAGTTGTGTTGATATAATGGTATTAGTACTGATCTACTTATTCCTTTGAGTTTATGTTATTAATTATATGCCTTCCCAGCTACACTTCCTTAAAGACAGGAAAGGAAAGAAAATGAAACCAAACAAAAAAACCCCACGCAACTGAAGATTATCAGAGGGCTGGAGCACCTCTCCTGTGAAGACAGGCTGGGAGAGTTGGGCTTGTTCAGCCTGGAGAAGAGAGGACTCTGTGGAGAACGTATAGCACCTTCCAGTACTTAAAGGGGCTACAGGAAAACTGGAGAGGGACTGGTTACAAGGGCAGGTAGCAACAGGATGAGGGGTAATGGCCATAAGCAGAAGGAATTCTTCCCTGTGAGGGTGGAGAGGCCCTGGCACAAGCTGCCCAGAGAAGCTGTGGCTGCCCCCTCCCTGGCGGTGTTCAAGGCCAGGCTATATGTGGCTTTGGGCAGCCTGGGCTAGCAGAGAGTGTCCCTGCCCATGGCAGAGGGGTGGGACTAGATGGGCTTGAAGGTCCCTTCCAACTCAAGCCTGGCTGTGATTTTATGAACTCCATACAGAGCCCAGACATCATAACAAGGATTTTTTTCCTATCTTATGGCCAGAAGGGAAGGGAAAGTAGAGGGTAAAAGAAATTATTAGTATAGGTAGATAGAAATCACCTCATTATTGGGAAAAGAAATGCTTTCCTGGATACTCATCAGTAACTTTACAGCAGGAAGGTATTAAATTAGTAGCAAAAACATTTAAAAGAAAACATCTTTTTTCTTAAGAAAACGCAGTCAGACAGGCCATATGAGTTGTCAGCATGACTAACATGATGGCACAATATTTGATATAATAGCAAAAGACTCTTCCACTTTAAAAAACATAATTTAGAAGCATCTTGTTTGCAAGATTGATAAACAATTCTGCTAAAGAAAATACTTATACTATCTTTGTGACAGTCAAAACCTAAAAATACTATTGTACAAACCAAATGCACTTGAATCAAAGCATATTGCCCCACAGTAAGTCTTAGAAATTTTGTGGAGAATGCATTATCCACTGTGAATCAGTTCGGTGTCATGAATCAGAAAAACAGATCACCAGCCTTGTACCTTTACCATACAACAGCTATACTCTGGATGATATTTCCATCTTGCTAATTATACAGAGTCAGCTTTCTGAAAGACTTGGTCAAAGTGGAGTTGCCGAGGATATAGTTATGAATAATTTATTTTGTAAATTATATTACACAATTTCATGCCACACTGTGCTGCAGATACCAGAAGTTTTTATGGCTCTAAGAAGGAATTTGGACAAAATTAATGGAAGAAAAAGTAACAAAGTACCACTAAAGAAAAACTCCTTGATCAGCAGATCTCTGAAGGCTATGGGGAAAAAATAATTCTACATACTTTCTATGATCTTCCAATGTAGAGGAAGCTTTCAGGCAGCTCTGTTTTCAGATAGATGAGGGTTTAATTATAAATAAAATAGGACCTCAAGCATTTACCCATTGATATCAATTAGGCTTTTTTTATTCTTTAATATTTAAACTCAATCTGAGATATAATTGCATTCTTCACCGTATTGTGCAGCAAATACCTGAAAGCCAAATGCCTTTCACAAGACTACCAAGTTGTAGGAGAAAGCCAATTTCTTTTGGTTTTTTAAGTAAGTAAACAAACCAAAAGACAGGATGGAGTCCACATGTCTAATGCATGTCTGAGCCTAACTGGTGTAGATCAGAGTTGCAAAATCTGTCAAGAAGAGATTCAACTCCTTTTACTTTAATTGTCTAATTACTTAGATTGTGAATCTCAAATAGTTACCTAAGGTCTCTTTATAGCTAGTGAAAGGAGTAAGACAACTTCTGAAAGATCTTTCAGAAGAAGCTAAGGGGTCAGCTGCTGAAAGTACCTGCCCACTGATTACACAGGTGTTTTAATGATGGTTTCAGTTACAGTTTTAACCTCTGGACAACAAGAATCCAGAATAGACACTACCCATTATGTCTCCCTCCCTATCTAGGGCTCTCTGCTCTGCTTCAGGGAGGGCTGCCTGCAGGATCTGACCCAACTCCTACTGACAACAGAACAGCATTTAGCAAGCGCTGGGCAAGACTCAGGCTGAAGTAGAGTCCATGCCCGAGTGCTTGCAGCTCCCTAATGTAAAAAGAAAATCTTAGTCATTATTCCTTATGAGAGCGACACACTTACAAACTGAAAAGCCAATGCACATTTCTAATGCAGTCTCAAAAGCAGATCATTATGTATATCATTTTGTATAAACATAGTCATCAAGGGAATTTGGAATAGATTTATACCAACATTTTAATAAGTTTCATAAGAAAGAGGTTCATCAAATAAAAATAATGAATGATGGAATTAAAGAACCACTGAAAATTGCTAATGTGTTTAATCATCTCAACATCTATATTTATATATGACAAATTTGGATGATATAGTGGGTGTAATTCCATTTCAAGTCTCTGAGCAGGGATTGCATTTCAAGATACTCAACAACAGTAAAGCTAATGCTTGCCTTGTCTGCAGGCAGATAGAAAGTAGGACTTTGTGGTCACTTGTGTGAGGGCACTTGAAAGCCTCCCTGACACTGAGATTTTCATTCAATCCACCAGAAAAGTCAAAAGTGAAACAAAGAAAAAAATGAGACCAGGGCTATGTAGAAAATAAAGAGAATGCATTAAAAAAAAACCAAACCTGTGAGGTATATAACAATCTCTGACACTTTACTGTGACCTAGAATCACACGTAAATTTCCTGCTCATCAAGTTAATCATTCAGAGGTGCCACACCTAACACTGCATACCTGAAGGACTCAGGCAAGTACAGTTAACTCAATCCCTGCTGTAATGCTGAAAACCTCTGCTCAGTTGCCTCACAACACTGGCCTTTCCAAGGACAAAAACAAGATCATCATTTCCAACCTTTGTGTTTATCATTGTTTTTTTCTTTTGCTTTGACTCACAATATGTTACCTCTCTATTTGAAGCAGGACTACTCTACCTTGAAAAGAGACAAAGACAACACTAGGGAAAGCACATGGATGACGCTGTTGCCAGGAGCAGACCCCCCTGGGTGGGACCATCACCTCATACAATGGCATCAGCCCTGTCTTTGGGTCACCAGGCTTGTGCTCCCTCCAAATCACTTGCCCAAGTTCAACTGTAAATAGGAAAAGATTTCCAGAGGTAAAAAGATGACATTTCTAAAGACAGACAGCCTTTCTGGAATACCCTACCCATGGCCTCCATCCCTTTTTCAGGTGATGGTCCTCTGATGCCCCACCACCAGGCTAACATCACTCCCTGCTGAAAGCAGCTCACCCTTACTCCCAGCTGCAGGAGGAGAGCTGCCAGTTCCAGAACTGTCAACAAAACTTTTGCCTGCTCTGACTAAAATAATCGAGATAGGGTGAGCAAAGGTAAGAAAATCTGCATATAGAAATCTTGAGCAGAGAACCTGGATGAGTCAAAGGCAACCAGGCTGTGTGATGGCCCTATTTATAACTGACCATATGGCAATTGATTTCCTGTTGCTCACACAGGGCATCTCTGTGACTCCAGCCCCTGTGCTTCTTCCCACCTAACTCTTCTGCCAGGTTTATTTATACTTCTCCCCAGCTCTGAAGGCAAATCAACTTAATTGGCTATTACATGAGATTAAACAAAATAACTAAAAGAATCAAGAAAGAGAGAACATAAAGCTCTGATTCACTGTGCATCACTCTCCATGGGAGCTGTGAAATGACATGATAGTTATTCCTGCACAAAGCAAGGAAGGCTCTACATTTTCTGCTGTACACAGAACTGAAAAAGAGTGCAGGTTTGTACCTGGGTAACTATTCAAATGCTCGTTCTTGCCCAAAGTTTCACATAACTTTTCATTAAAATTGATATTTCAATTCAAGACGTACTTAGCACCCACAAAACTAAAGCAGCATCTTAAATGCCTGCCAATGTTGCAACTGCAGCATGAAAGAAATAACAAATTAAATTATTTTTTTTATTGAACACTGTACAATATTAGTCCATTTGGAATAGAGATAAGGAATTAAAGAGCCAAAAAGGCCTTTCTAGTCAATGATCTAAGATGAAGAGATGCCTGGGGGAAAGAGACAAATTTGGAGTGTAGGAAATGAAAAACAATTAGAAGAATTAAAATAATTGTATTTTCCATGAGGGGAAAATAGAGATATGGGATAAATTACTAAGATGGGTTTCTAGAACAAACAGTGCAGCATTCAAAATTGTAATAATGGGGTTTCAAGTAGAGCTATGAGAAAACCTGCTTAGTGAGCATAAACCCAACTTAAAAAAAAAAAATTCTAATCACAAATTTGGTGAACCTAGGGAGAGGTTAATTAAGACTAGCAGAAACAAAGAGGGTAAGGGCAAGGCCTACTGCAGCAGTTGCCTTCACCTTCTCAAATTTCCAGCAACTGGAAACAAAAGAAAGACTGCAGAGAGGGAGGCAATGAGTGCAAAGAGGGGAGAAGGCAACATTATCGTGTCCCCTTGTCCTACACTTAACTTACCTCCCAACAAGACTAAGCGATGGAATCTGCACAGGGCATTTGTGGATGTAAACTTATCTATGAGCTATAATTCCTTTCAAAATGTGGCATTGATCTGCTAATTAGCTAGATGATAAATGTTTCTGACAGGTGAAATACACTGTTGTATTGAGTTGCACAGAATGTGTTGGACAAAGTAGTATATTCTCTGTTTCTTCAGTCTTTTCCTTTTTTGCTTCCCTAAACACTAAAACCAGGCTGTGAATCAAAGAACAGCATCCGACAATATAGAGTCCTAGATCTTAAGCTGGTTTCCTTCAAATTCCAATCTGTTCACCTGCAGATCAAAAGTACACGATATTCCTGTCTTATAATCATATGCAACAAAAACCCACAGAGAGATTTGGAAAACAAAATTCCAGAGAATGATCTGTCACTGTCCCATGCAGGTTGCCCTCCTCAAGAGTTTTAGTCTTGCCTCCTTTTAAACAGTGGGATGCTGTACTATTACACAGATGATAGCAGACCTCTTCCAGGTATCCATTTCTCAATCCCTTGTCTAATATTCTGAAAACTTATCTACAGCAGTACTTGCAGAAATAGCCAAGTCTTGAAACAAAGCAGCCCAAATTCCCATGGGTTTGACAGCACTAAACTTCAGTTGACAGTGGCGATGTCTAAACTACCAAATATCAGAACACACCAAAACCACACCCGTAGACCATATCAGTTAGTGTTAGGAGCCCAGTCTCACCGCTGTACAAGTTTTAGTAGGGGCTACTTTGGACAAGCACCAAGAGAAGAGGAGCACCAGCATAACCAGCTCTTCCAGGCTTCCAGAAGCCACTGCTTGGTACCATCCTTAGGTTTCACTCTCCTATTTATGTAACTGCAAATTTCTTTATCACTTACTTATTAGGCTTTCACCATGAGCCCATTATTATCACAACTAATAGGGAGATCAGAGGAGTTAATTTGTCAGTAGCTTGTTCAATGGTGCTTCAGTGTTGTCACCTTCCTGGCTTTAGTTTATTTCATTGACCAGTTCACAGTGGCAGGATTAGTAACCAACTTAGAGTTATATTTGTAAAGTCCAAAATCAGAAAACAGAAAAATACAAAGGGAATCATGTAGCACTTATTTATACTCTAAGATTTTAAAGCCACTTTTATAATCTTGGGACACCTAATTCATTTTTTTCCTACTGATTTAGAAAAAAAAATGGGATAAAGTATCTTGATGCACAGTAGCAAAGCAGAAGTTATAAACAGAAGGCTCTGTTGTCCTTTTCCAGTCTTAAGATTAATTGCATTTTCATAAAGATTTTTATGCTCCATTCACCCTACATCCCTCTGCCTTACCTCCTCATCCCGAGAGTTTTAATAAATGACTCATTCTTACTAATTCAAACCTGCCAGCTTTCTTCTGGTACATAATATTTCAATACTTAATGCAGTATAAGAGAGGCTCCACCAGCCAATTTGATTAGTCATAGCCTCATCTCTGCTTACCATGCTATTTTTCCATTTTTTTAAAGTCAGCTGGAATGTATTCCCTGCTCTGGTTCACGCTGCGTTGCTTTGTGTTGGAAATCCTGAACAAGGCATACTTTAGTTGTAAAATGTTAGAATGGCCTAGCATTAGCCAAACGCTGCAAGTACTGAGTTTTACACTTTATCTGAACTTCACTAACATTTTTAAAAGCCAGCTACAGAAACTCCCTGAACCATCCCTTTCAAAAAAGTACACCTCCAAGAGCACAGACCCACCTCAGCAACACATACAGCAGCAAGAGAAGCTCTGCTATCCTATAATCCTTCAGATCCTTACTGCCACATCACCTGCACATTTACATCTTATGCATATTCTCAAATCTCCTTATCTCTTTCAGAAGAAATGCTCCTTAGGACCCCCCTCCCCCCCAAGCACTCCATATCAGTTTCAGATCAGGGGGTTGGGGTTTTTTTGGTGAAGTTTTGTTTTCCTAAGAAAAAGCTTGGGTCCTTGTAGGCTTATCTGCTAGTTTCATTAAAATGTTAGAAATTCAGTCTTCCTAGTCATTACTGAAAAAACCCCACAATGTTGATCCCTACACTCCCCTGCTCCCTCTCACCCACTTAAAAAACAAAAAAAACCAGGGTGGGGACTAAACCCATTGTGGCATATAAAGAAAAAGTCACTTACCATCTATCTAGCCAGTACACCCATTCTGTGTTTCAAGGCTTCTGCAGAAAAACTGTAAGGTTGAAAGATTCTCACAAGTTTATTACATTTGTCAGATAGCCAAGTGTGACCTCCCTAAAATAGTTTCACTTGTTTTTAATTGCTTGTTAGTCAAGCCAACCTGCCTTCACTTGCAAGAAGATTCTTATTGTAATTAAGATTGGCATGGTTAATTAGTGCTAAAAAAATGTAGATCATTACCCTACCAACATCATTTACAGAATGTGCTATCTCCTCAGTTCTAATAAACCAGAGAGATTTTATCATAATTAACCTAGAAAGGCTACTCATAGAAAGGGGCCACTTGTGATCTGATTAGTCTAAAATCCTTGGGCCAAATTAAAATATCCTGTAAAGTATCAATTGAGTTAACTCAGCTTTTATCTCTCTTTCTCTCCCTAACTTCCTCTCTCATTTGTACCCCAACATACTCCTTTTTAAATCAGTTTTATATTCTTTTTCCCCTTCCAAAGAAAAATCATGTTAATTAATATATTTATAAACTAAAACACTAAACAGACTTTAGCAAAATTCCTGGGAACTGGTTGTAATTTTCGTATAGCCATTATTAAGTGACTGTAGATTACAGATCTTGCATATTGAATTCTAAGGTGACTTTTGCTCTGTAGCCCACTGAAATCAAGGGGGTAGCTCTGTTATGATGAAGCTCAGCCCCGAAGAGGTAAAGAAAAAGGATTAAATCCTGATCTCATTGAAGTTTATGGCAAGTCTCTTCTTCACTTCAGTTGGTTCAGGATTTCACCCTAGGTCATATGGCAGAATTTTAGCCTCTGTTTGAGGAGAAAATGAATTAACTGTCACATGCCAGACAGATGAACATAAAGCAAATTAATCTGTAACCAGAAAACAAGCCACAGGGAACATCACCATCACACACAGCTCCATACATCACGAGACCTTCTGTTCAGTATGAAAGCTATGAAGGTGCCTCTTCCTCCCTCCAGTTCTATAGTCTAGAAACCTCCTTTGAACCAGCTTCAGGAGACATCTTTGCTGCCAACTCCTTTTCCATGAAGAAAGTTCAACTGCACATCTCCCTGATTCTTGATTAATTATCAGGCAGTCCTGCACACTCCCGATATGTATTATAAGTACAAGTGGGCTCTGGCATGGGTCCAACCCAAAGTGTAGGAAGCTGAGTGAAAAATTCTCACCAGTAATAAAAACAGTTAGGGTAATGGAGCTTTTCAAAAAAGGAAAACATTTCATTTTCACTTTACATTTTTCTTCAAAACAGATGGATGTTTTGAAGTGAATACATACTAGAATGGGTTGAAAAATGAGCATATCTTACTAAGACACTTTTTAAAAAAAGTTTTGCACTATTCAAACTTTGAAAAAATTAAGTCCAAAATTTAACAACCCACCTTGGATGACACTGCAAAATGGTTTTAAAGACCTAACTCAGACATTTCTCAATAGTCCATCCGGGAATACTATAAATCAAGAACTATTTCCAATACTGTTAACAAAGATGAAAATCACACTAAACTTTTATGCCACTCTGGTAAGGCAATAAACTTCTATGTGTAGAGTGAATTATACCAAATTAAATCTTACTTATGGGCCTTCTAAAAGTGAAAATTGGAGTTGGACAACTGACCATAAAGTATAAGTATTCATTCAGCAGCAGCATGTGGTGAGGCTGTGGAGCAGGCAGCACTCTGCTAGGCTTTATTTTGATTGGTTTTCACATGTCTTTTTACTCTTTCCTTTCCCTGTGCAACAGAACTTGATCTATACTGAGCATTATTTAAATAGATCAGATTCTATCTTCTCTCTGCCGGCCTTAACATTCCTGCTAACTAAGGAAAATAAATGTCGAACCAGGGAGAGTATTATGACAACTCCCACACTCCATTAAATTCTCTCAGGAAAATACAAAGTGTTATAAGACAAACGGACTGAAGAAAATTGCCCGAACCCTGAAGGTGACTAAGAGTAAATGGTACAGCAAATAGGCAGCCTGACAAAGCCCCCAGCATTTAGGGGAGAGCCCACCCCATACAGGACCAGGGGAAAGGCATGCAGTTCCATGCTCCTGATTCATCAGAGGTTCCAGTATCTGGCAGCGAGTGTGGAAGGTGAGAGGAGGCTTCGGTCTGCAGAAACCTGCCTTGCTCACGCTATGGCCTTTGCTGGGAGCAGAAAGGGAGCAGGGGACCCAGCTCCATCCCTTTGTCCTTGCTGAGATCCCCTGGCCTCTGGAGGATCCTCGCGGTGAAGAGACCACTTTGCACCTCTCAGACAATACAAAGGGATCACAAGTGGGACTGGAAATCTGGCTGTGGGGCCCCATTCACGCTTAACATGTCCTTTTCTTTCTTTTTTTTTTTTTTTTTCTCTTGAACAATGACAGGATTTTTAGGACTGCAGGCACATCCAAACAGTGTCAGAAAAAGGAAAGGTTTTGATTACAGTTAGTTATCTGGCACTATCTACTTAGAAATGTCTGAACAAATAACTCCGATGTCAGATGCTGTAGTTCTGGCAGAGTAAAGAAATACGATTAGATCTGGCTGCCCAGATGTCCCAACATTGAGAATAATATTTTTAAGCACGAACTCATGTACTGCTGCTGTCATGTACTTCAATAGACTTATTTTATTCTCATGGGCTATAAATCGTAATAAAATTGAACCAGATTAATGGTTATAATAGTCCCCTCTTCTGTCATACATTATTTCAATAGAAAACAAGGGTCTTTTGGGTGCAGACCTGAGGTCCTCTTCCCTCTGCTAACCTGCAGGTCATTGTACCCCTGCAGAACTATCCAGAAATAAGTCCTCCTAGTTTCTATTTCTTTCCACTTATTTGATGGCACATTTCCTACTGTCATATAGAGTTTTCTACTTATACAAAGATACTTTTTACATATATTTCAGGTATAAATATACAAAACTACACATTTTCTCATATTGTCATTTTCAATTATTTTCACCTGTTTTCATTCCTGTTCATTTCTAGGACCACTGCGATTCCAATGGCTCCTATCATATAGTTTTGGCTCTTTTCCAGTTATTTTTGTGCTGATGGTTTGTTTCAGGCAAAGCTCTATGCACTGGTTATGGTACGTTTATGAAGTTCTCACTTTTATTTACAAAAAGAAGTGCTCAACCGTAAGTGACAAAGTAGATCATTACCTTTTCTCTGATTTAGAGAAGATAGCTTTATTTGAGAAAGCACTTGAAGATATCTGTTTTTCCAAATGGTTATCTACACTTTTTATTCATTAAAAGCAAAGACAAGCTCAAGACACAGAAGCAGGGTGTCTCATTTTTGCCTAAATCTTGTGCTATTTAGGCCTGAGTTTCAGCTTTATATGCCCATCAGAAATGAACATTGAGAAAGCAGTTTTGACAGTAGGTGAGTGAAGCTCTCCAGTAAAAAGTTTCAGCCAGATTGCTTTTCCCTGAAATGAATAAGCAAAAGGCTGCCTTTGCTTTCTCTTTAAAATTGTTCACAGGGGTATCATTATTTGCACAGAGGTTTATATAATTGCACCCACTCACATGATTTCAAAAAACTGGTTTTTGTCTGCTGTGTGTATAAAAAAGAAGAAAATAAATATTTTAATCTCTTTCTTTTTTTTTTTCTTAATGTCTAGCAAGAAAGTTCAATTACAGCCTCTCTACTTATAAAAATCATACAAAGGCTTCAAGTCTCAGCATGTTCCGGCAGTAAAGTGCAAACAATCTTGTGGTTACAAAGGCTACTTTGCTGAACCTCATTCCTTCTTCTCTCTCTCCCACCAGCTGAATAAATGAGAGACATATTTAGCAGCTTCACCAGAAACTATTTTCTCATGCTCCCACTAACAAATCAGGGCAAGAAATGACAGTAAGTCACAGGATAGGAGCAAAGTATGCAGAGAAAAGAGTAAATCAGAATTGATAAGGGAGGACAAGATAAATAAGGAACAAAACCCAAGTCCAGACCCTAAATTCAGGCAGCAGATGAAATCTGAGCAACACATACAGAGCAAACAAGATGGGAAAGCATCAAAAAAATTAATGTATTACAGTATCTTTAAATCAGATTGTTTTCATTCATAATTATCTTAGAGGAACAGAAAGTAATGACCATAATGTATTTTTTCATTAGGCTTTTTTTTCCCAATATTCCAGTTTGTTTAGCCAATAAGACAACATTAGAGAGAAAACTGCAAAAAAAGAAAGCCACAATACTCCAACTCCAGCACTGACTTGATTAGAAAAACCACTTTTCATGATCAAAAGTTACTAAAATGTCACAGTACTGCACCGTATTTGTTCTTGGTTTGGTTCAGGTTCCTATCTAAATGATATAAAACCTCTGCAATGCACCTCCCAGATGCAATCTGTGCCAGCAGCACCTTGTAGCTTCAGGAGTGTAACCAGGGTCTCCCTGTACAGCAAAGCTCTCACCAAGTCCGGCAGCAACTGCTTGAGGGAGTGCAATTTCTGGAAGTTATTTGCTATCTTCTTATCAAACAGCTTTACACATTTCCAAGAATAAAAAGTTAGTCAAAGCTTACATTGCACCACAACAGCCCCCAGCAACTGTTCTCCAGATGGATGCCACTATTTGTTGTGTGGCCCAAGGAGCCTCCCCAGCCCCTCCCCAGTAGCAGATTGTTTCCTGGTGCTTGCTCTTTCTGGTGGCAAGGAAGAAAATGACATCTAACAGGTTTTGAATTAGAAAGACTAAAAATTTTCCCCAAAACAATGCATTTAAATATATACAGGTCTCATCCAAAAATGATACAATACAGGTTTGATTTCTATGACCTTTACCACAGGCAATAAACTTCAGACAGAAGACAGAGTGAGGTAGACTGTCCTAATTGCTCCACATACCCACAATTAATCTATAGCCTCACTACCCGGTTTTAATTTGCAGCAGAAGCTACCTCACCACATCAAAGATAGTGAGTCACCTCTCCACTAATCAAAATTTGAAGAGCTACTACCAATAGTAATTAGAGGCTAAGGCCAATCATCATGAAATTCAGCATTAAACAATATTATAACAGTATTCATTCCACTTACTGAGTGCACCAGGAATTAGCCAGAATGGGTATCATAGATTTTAACTACTTTTCCAGAAATCTTTTACTTCATGTAATTAGACCCCCTCAATCCCTCAGTAACCACAAAATTCAACCCCTGTTCATTGTTCTAAGATGAAGAACAGCACATGTTCGTACTCATGTGAATTATTCCCCCTTTTAATAATGATTAGGAAAAAAGGAACTCTGACCAGTTTTGTGCTTTTCAGCAACCACATAGGTACCTAAAGAAAAGGTGACAATATATGCAGATGGTACAAATCAGTGTAGGTTGATGGATTCCAGTCAGTTTGGGATAAAGGAATTTATTTCTTATAAATGGATGCACCAGTACTGCTCTTCAGTGATTCTTTCTAGTCTATAGTTTTTAAACAGGGTCCTATTTTAAACTTTAGCCTGGCTGTAGCTGGATAAAAATCAGTGGTAAACTGGGGTCTAGCAGTTTTTCGTATTCTTGTGAAACAGGTTTGGGTAAAACACTGAAAATCCTCTAGCTTCTACAACCTGACCAAAGTCCACCTTGGGACACAGTACCAGGTCACAGCACCTTGAAATCTGCCTCTGGGGATGTAAATACGTGCAAGACTAAATTAAAAATCTTATCAAGAATTTAAAAAGATGTATCAAAAGTTTTGATTGTGAAAAAAACAGCATACTAGAGATAAGAAAGAACTCAACCTGATTAAATGAGTCCTTATTTGATCCTTGTTTGCAACCAAAAATCAGCAAAAACTATTACTGTAACTCTGTCTACTTAGGACCATGCCTGAGATGGTGCAAACTAAGAGAGACACCAGACTGATATTACATGGGGATGTACATTCCTTCAGGTATCCACACAGTACTACTCCATGAATTGCATGCAGGCAAGTGGGGCAAGGGATTCATCTGGGAAGAAAGAAGTCAAAAGCAAACCTCACAGAATTTCCTCTCAGAGCATCTTCATGTGGACTCAGCCCTGGAGGTGCTGCTGCACGGCATCCTGGTTAGCTGAACAAGCTGACTACACCCCAAATAACCAGCTGCTGAAGGCAAAATGGTTGTGTAACACACAAGGACTTCAAACAACCACAACAGCTGTGTTTCAAGCCCAAGTTAAGCTCAGTTTGGACATAAGACTCCTTTAATAATGCCAAACGCTTAGCTCTAACTGCAGCTACAGGAATGACAAATGTTTACCTGTAAGTGTCCCTGTTCTGCACAGGCTCTTCTTTTTACAAACTCTTCCTCTCTTAGTACTTCATATGCCATAAAAGGTGGTATAGATGATGTGCATCGGGGCTCTGGGGAGGTTGGAAATGGCACTGTTACCAAAAAGAAGCTTTGCAGCAACAGGATACAGAGGGACAAGATGTAATGAAACACGAGGCTCCAAGTCAACCTTCATCTCACAGTTTGTTTCCTAAGGAGAGAAGAAAACAATGACAGCTCTGAGCTTCAAATCAAAATATTTTATTGGCATGCCACGCTGTACAAATGCTGTCAATGCGTAAAAAAGCAGAAACCTTGGGTAACTGTCAGCAATAGATAGAGCACATCGTGCATCTGCCCAAGATAACACTTCACAGTGTGTTTGGGGCTTTATCCCCTGTGTCCATTTGTCATTATTGTCCATTTCTAAGTTGGTGGCAGGTTGTTACATAGCATGATGCTATCCCTGCCATCTCTTGCCTTTCTCCTAGGGTTATGCACAGTTTTTCCTCATCGTTTTTTAATGGAAAGTCTTTTATCATTTCTGGTAATGTAAGCAAATATCTTCCTAACACTGTCTTGTACTATTCATACTGGAGCATTAAGTGCCTTTCATTCAGTTGCCTTTTTTGTCATGTGGGCTGCACAATCTCTCGTGTTCCGACTCTCCTTTATAATAAGTGAGTCTGGATTTAACTAGGATCTACCTTGGTTTTGCTTTCTGTCTGTAGTCAACAATCATGAAGAATCTCAGTATTTCTTTACATTGTCTTTCATCTGTACTCCTAAGTATCCTGCATAGTATCTCAAATGGTTAAAAATACTAGTGCAAAACAAAGAGATTGATGTGTTAACCTAATCCAACCTCCTCTAAACAGTCCTGTAAGAGACAATGGGCTTCAACCACATTTTTTTAATCTTTCCAATATTCACACCAGATTTCACTTTTATGTACACTGCTGCCAGATTGCTATGTGAAAGACTGATTTGAGCAGGAAGCCTAAGTGTTACAAACAGCACTAGGATTAGCATCCTAACCCAGCAGTTACCTTCTTATTGCCCACAAGATTATACAACACTCAACTTCTCTACGCCCATCACAGATGTGAACCAACAGTAGTGGTATCCATGCCCAAAGCATAAGGTTACATTTTTGATACCTAACTAGCTAGCATACCAGAGTGGCAATAGAAAAGCAAAGGATAACATGTTTACATTTTTTCCTGCTCCCAGTCACTGAGCTATGTCTCACAAACATTTGAAATTGCCCTAGGAGACCAGAAACCTATCCAAGGCTACACAACGAATGCACATGGGGACATGTGATTCTAAGCTCTGCTAGGTTATCTGCCCCCATCAAGAGGTGTATAGAGACACATAAGCATATTCCCCATGAATTTCAAAAGTGATTGCCTGGTGGACGCCTGTATTTCTGAGCACCAAAAGGAACCTTGTTTCCTGGGAAGAGCTGAGCACTTCTTTCTCTACAGTCATGGTGTGTGATGCAGTGGGCAGGAAGCTCTCATCCCCTCTCCCTTGAGCTCCTCTAATAAAAAGTTATTATAAATTTTGTGCCCTTTCAGGCCTGGTGTGGTGATGCAATAATGCACATGGTGAAAATTAAGAAATAATGGAAGCCACTGAAAAATTACACTTTAGTTCTCTAAACAAAGATTTTTTTTTTCATTTTTCAGTAGGAGAGAGAAAAACTGAAGAGAAGGCTTAAATAAATACAAAGGAACTTCAAACAGCATGGATCAACATTTGTTACATACGTAGGTTTTTCAAAATAAGTCATCCTCCACAATGACTACACAACATAAGAGCTAACCCTGATTTCACAAGACCCCATATGTTTTTTGTATTCTTTTTGTGTGTATGTTTTATTTCTTGCATCAGTGAGTCATAAGATGCAGTCAAGGAATTAATTTGAAGCTTGAAATCTAAGAGGAAAAGAACCCAATATGTGTAGTTCTGTAGCCTCAGATTCTTGTATCTAACTACATAACATATTTTCTTTCCACAGGAGGTAGTTATGACAAATTAGAAGTCTGAAAATTTTCTGATGGTGTAAAGGCTCCAGCTGTCACTAGGGAGATAGTGATCAGATTTCATAGCTGCATGGTCCCATGGCACCACTAAGAGTTCCATATGGTCATCCAAATGTTTCAACTAAACCCACAAAAAAAAATTCCACCATGGCTTTTGCTTTTAGAAAAATAAAACTCTTCTTCATAGGAATTTTTCATTAAGTGCCACCAATAAACAAAACTTTCTTGATTTAGTTGTCTGAAAAGAAAATCATTGTTAGAGCTATTCTCTTTGTTTCAGGTTCAAGTGGATAGAAATAGCAGCAGTACAGTACACGTGCCTGAGCTCTAACTTTTTAATCTAGCACAACTTACATAACATGAAGTAGCCTGGTAAGTGAACATGCAATGAATAATTAAGGTGTGTATATGTACATGGTGATAAACAGTAATTTCTTCAAACCACTTCCCTTTTGGTATAAAACCACTTCTGTTAAATTGTTAATGCTATTACTGTGGACAGAGGCTCCTTCATTCATGTCAAAGATGTCAGCATAAGCCTCACACAATAACAAATGACAAATGCATAATTTATTGATTCTTAAATGGCTATGTCCTTGGATGTATTTCTTATAACTAATTTGCTTGGAGACACATCTGGCTCCTGAAGATAGCATCTGTTTTAAAGAAGGTCAGTGCTATATTTTAAAGGTAAAGGCAGAAGACATAATCTTTTATCTGCTGTGCTCCTCTGATCTTATAGCCTACAAATTCAGCTCTCACTCAATCCTGTCTACTGTTTTTTATATGAAATCAAAAATTGAGCAGTCTGTTGTTCAGTTCTGAAACAGCAATAAGCATCTACACTGTGGTAATGATCAAAGAACGGAAGGGACGATGTATAGGTTACAAGAGACTGCATACTGTATGATCTGAACTATTAAAAAAGGAATTAAATTGTTTACTCTCACTTTTTGTTAGTATTTCTTTTCTGCAAAGGTTGCTCAAGCTATCTATTTCAGCTTGCTTGCCCAGAGTTTGTTTTATTCAGATGTGCTGTTTATGAATGTGAGCCTACGATTTCCTTGCACAAAATCTGCAAATACTGAATGCTGCAATGTTTATTCTGCTATTAGGCCATGAACCGTGACTTCTCCCCCAATTATTCTTCTATGTACAATGCCTGATCCTGCACATCTTTGGTATTCCTGCATGATATTTATGTACATATATACTCCAGGTGACTTCAATCAATGTATCTTAGTTATTTCATCAAGTTTTCACTGAATTTTAGCAGTATTGATTTTTACCCACCTCATGGCTGGAAAAATAAAATATAAACAAATGCTTTAAATCAGCTTGAAGTTTATATTTAAATAGGCAGACACAAGTACAAACGATTCAGAAACTGCCATTTTAACCCTGTGATGAACAGCTAGGCACCTTTTGCTTTTATATTTCACCTTGCACCATACACAAAATGTTTAATTATTTGAGGATTAATGGAGGTAGTTTATAATTAAGCTGAAGTATGAACTGATGTCATCATCTCAGTATGATGATATACATTTCTATGCCAAAGCACCTGTTGTTTTGGAAGGAAGCAGCTGATATCATTATCTACCCAGCCAGATAGCCTAGTTTCCTGCTGCTTAAAAAATTATCCTAAGGGTTACCTAAGTTGGGGTAATACAGCATTTACTTTTTCATGCCCAGGATAGGAGAGAATGCATAAAATTACTTTATTTTCAGTCAAAGGTAGGAGGGAGGGACAGGAGGGCAAGATGCTAAAACAGTTAATATTTATTTGTGCGGAAAACAAACCTTGCAGGTTTTTTCATGCATGAATATACATGAAAAATCGCAACAGATATGTAAGTAAATATCTGATTGGACAAGACTCCTTTATATAGCACAAAGGAGAACATCCTCTGCTTTGCTGTGGACATTTTTCACCGTATGACTGACTCTGACTGCTGTATAGCAAAGGTTAACGCCAGCTGAGGATTTCTCCTGCGGAAAGGTGGTCAGCTGCCACCCCGTCCCTCACCCCTGATGTTATGAGGAAAAGAGGTTGCCAGAGTAATTTGGGGAGCAGGGAGCTGTGATAGAGTTACTCTGCTGCAGCGGGTATTTTACAGCCATGAGGTCATTGCAGGATCTTATGCCAATACTATAAATTAAAGCTGCATGCATGAGGACCAGAGAGTGCTGAATCTGGGATCCACAAGCAGCCTTGGGAGACCCACGCCTCCACAAATCTGAGTGGTGCTCTGATAGAACATGGAATCAAGCCCAGAGTGGCTTTAGCATGCCTTCAACTACCAGGCTTTCCTCTGAATTATGGCATTCTGCCAGAGCTGTTCATTTGGGTTGTCATCAACCTGCACCACTATAAGGAAAGTTGAGATGCAGTACTAGCAAACATGTCTCTTGGGAATTCTTGGCTCTCTCCTGATGATAATCTTCTGGCTTTCTCAGCCACATGATGCCACATCCACCAGGTTTTTCTTTTGCAGTAATCTCTGGTGTGTATTCGGAGTAAGTGCAACATAATATATTTTCTAGGATGGGTCATCTACATACAAGCAATCTTTGGAGAAGCATAATAAAGAATGTGTTTTGCTGGTTTGTTTCCTTAAATCCTTTTTCATGTTTTGCCTTGATTTCTTTTTTTTTTCTCGTATGAACCACCCAACTCTCAAACACTCACATTGAGTAGAATGTCTCCTCTCTCTGCTTTTAGGTTCTTTCCAAGAATATTCCTACAGCTGCTCTTTCCATAGGTCTGATGCCATTTTAGAAAGAAGCAGTGGCTGGTAGAGGATAGACTTCCCACCTCTTCGTAGTTTTCCAGACCCCTGTTGCTTGGCAGATCATACCACTTAATAATATGAATGAAGAAACTTCTGTCAGAACAAGTTGTTGTGACTGGAAGGATCTGCAATCTTTAGCTCTGTATCTTGCATCCAGTTTTCCCTGGGATATTTTTTCTGTTGGTTCCTTCACAATTATCTTAGGGCAATAATGTTTATTGAATGTAGCTGTTTGGGTCTTCCCAGGAAGGGGAGACAGCAGGCTTCTGTGCTGTGTTTCTTCCCTCTGTGCCCAATCTCTATTTTTAAGTTTTCTTATTTAATTTTCATAAATATTTCTGGGTCTTCCTTCCTTTCTACTGATCTACTATTATGCCCATAACTATGCTATGCAGATTTATGATAATAAAGAGAATACTTAAGTAATTTTCAATAGATTACAATATTAATATACATATTATTTCAGAACACCTCACTAGAGTTAACACGGTTTTCTTAGCACTAACAGGTATTATGAAGTTAGTGCTGGTTTGGGGGCTTGTATTTGTGTTACAATCTGTATTATATGCAATAGATTAATGAATGTTTTTAAGATATTCTTACTGAGCTTCACATCAGATGGGAAATAAAGTGTAGTAGCTTCCTGTTAGAGGAATACTTATTATGGTGTTTTATAATAAGGGTATGCTAGAGATCAAATTAGTATCCTAATGGGCTAGAGTTCAGCATCGTGATCATTGTGACGTTGTACACATTAGTCGTGTACGTGTGCAGGGGAGAAAGACACTCATCTGGATATTTATGGATATTGAAAGCTGCAGCCATCAGTGTTGAATGAAGCTAAGTTTTATCCTAATCTTCTTCCTCTCCCTTTTATATCATAAAAATGCCCGTAAATTAGGTTTTCAGAAAGTTATTTAATAATACAGAAAGCTATACTGCCACACGGAATGTACAGTAATTGCCTGTGGGTATGCTGTATGTTTACAGCTGGTACATCCTAAGCCTTGAATGCTTTTTCTCTTTTTGCTAGACTTCAAAGACAGTATTACTTGCTGTTTTTCATGATACCCAGCACTGGTATCTGACCAGCATAATGAAATGCTGACCATAGGTAACAGTACAAATACGGGGTTATTTTTCTTTATAAATTGTGATGCACAGTTTCTCTTAAATTTGTTAGGGTAAAAAGAAAAATAAGAAATGAAAAGTTTTCATATATTTCAAGAAATTAAAAACACTGTTCTAAAGTTCATAGCCAGTGGCAATGTATATCTTTCCCTGATAATCAAAAAATTGGAGTCTGTCCTGCACTTCTAAGAATCATAAACCTAGTTATCCACAACACAACAGCAATTATTTACAAATTTGTATCATTTCCATCTACAAGTTTCATTTCCCTTGAAAATTCTTCACTGAAAATTTCTTTTTTTTTTTAAAGAATGAACTTCAAAAGTAAAGCTAAAATCAAATTAAAATTGAATCTTCAAGTTGAGCTAAAGGGAGGAAACCATGGATATATTTTTAAATGCTTTTATACAGTCTGACCTTGGAATTATACAGATGTTTCTTCTGCAAACTTAAGCTCACAGCTTCCACTATTGACACTGCCATTTCAGGATCATTAGCTGTGTCAATAACGATTACTTAAGAACTACTATGGTCTTGAATATTTTCTGAATCCCTCCTCCAACACTGATATTTCAGGAACATTTTGTGTGTATTAATCGATAAATCATATTCTTTGACAGAATTTCTAACATCTCACTCAAGAAAACTGACAAACTAATCCAGTTCTTTAATATTTACAAACTGTTTGCTTCTGCAAATCTTAAATTCACTGGCTCCACAAAAGCTTTGTCTAAAAACTGTCCAAGAGACTCACAATTTAAATCAAAACTGAGCAACTTTAGACCGGCAAAGTCTTCTATATCAAAATCTGTCTTCAACAAATTATTTGAATTTGAGGTCTTAAAATTCTCTTTCTTCTGTACGTTAAAATGAGATTGTAACACTACTTCATCCTGGTCAATTACCAGTAGCTGAAGATACTGGACCAGCTGCAACAACACAAAAGCATCCAATATAATGCTGGATCAAGTACAGCAATCGCCCTTCTGTTTTTTCTTTTCAGGAAGTTTGTTTTGTATTTTACTTTTATGAAGACAAAAAGATACTTTCTGGATCTGATAGCTACATTCTGGGAATGTCTGTACAAATATGCAATTCTGTCTGTACAAACATTTCTCTTCTTCTGGACTAAAAATAAAATTCTTTTTCATAAAAGCTTGGGAAAAATGTGAAGCAAAGTAAATCATGTGCCATATTGCTCTTTGGAATATTAAGGCTAAATTCCCTGCTGGCATAAACTGACGTAGGTCTGTTGAGTTCAATGGAGTATTCTAGCCCGCACTAGCAGGGAATTATGGAGCAGCTTGGTATTGTTACATAAATTAGACTGATGTGTACTAGATAATTAGGAATACCAATTGAGCTATGGGTTGTGTATGATCTGATTCCTGTGAATACATGGGTCGAATATACATTATCAGAGTTTAGGTTTTTATTTTGTATTATATTATTATAGAAAGGCAAATAACACTTTGATTTTTTGCAGTAATGTTTCTTAAGGGGTGACAACACCCCAAAGAGGACATCAGCATCTTTAACGTTTGTGCACTTCTCATGCTATAAATCAGAGCATATGCAGACTCAAATAAATCAGTGTAATCCATTACTGACATGAAAATTCCATTTTCCAGTTCTAGATAAAGTATTTGAGATATTGCTAAATAACTAAATATAAAGTAAAATAATAACTTTCTGCTAGGCTCTCAGCAACTTCACATGTGTTTTTCTAGTTGCATAACCAGGAAGTTAGACCCCTTCCCTGCTGTGGAAAGATATGTGGAAGGATATGAAAAGGAGTGCTGAAGAACAGAACCTGATCTTGATCAATATCTATATAGTTTATAGAGAGGAAGGGGAAAGAAAGTACCTCTAGACAAAATGCCACTCACAGCCATGTGTTGGATCTTCCTTGAGGTCCCGACAGGAAGAAGACCCAATTAAAATATCACTCAGCACTGTGTTTGAGAAAATGGGTATGCACCATCTCCTCACCTTTCCACAAAACCCCCTCCAAATATTTTAAGCCACCACTGCAACAGTTGGCTAAAAAAGGAGCTTCCACCATCAACATATCTGTTAGAATGGACTCCCAGGCCAAGCCAGACAACCGTTGTGCATCTGGATAGAGTATAAACCAGCTAGAACTGATTTATTGGCAGTAATGAATATCCTATAGCTGTAGGGCTGCACTGTTAACGAGGCATCAACATTGCAATCATGCAGGTCTGCACTTCAGGCTAGAGTTGGTTTTCCAGGCTGCCCAAGATAGAGAAAGAAGCATAACTCCCCTGTCCCCTCAAGGTCTTCACCTACTGCTAAGACTCTGCTTCGGGCTTACCCTTTTCAGTACATGTAGATAAGCAAAAGAAAATATGAGCAATATATCTTTTGGAATAAAACCGCTGACAGCCATCCCCTCTGGTTCACAGCAACCATCAACACTGAGATCAGCAGTGCAAATCCTGAAGGATGATTGCATGTTGGCTGTCCATATTCTGCTGTGTTTACTGCTCCTGGATCATGACCTCTTTTCAGCTTTGTCTTAGAGAAGAGGGGGGAGAAATATTAATTATAATAAAGGGATGATCCATGTGTAAATGAGGGAGATGTGAGCTCACTAAAGCTAATGGTCACCTTCAGTGGGGAACAGGGCAGCCTAGGGGCAACCAGCAGGCAGATGAGGGACCGGGATCCCATACAAGACCCACACCGAAAGGACTTAGGAAGGGACCTGATACACAGTCAGTCCACAGAGGATATTCATTTTCTCCAACGCCTAGAAGGAGCTGTGACACATTTATTCTTATCTCCTGAAGGCACTGAAAATTTCTGGACTGAGATTAGATTAAAGGATCCAGCTTGCAAAGACATCATGGGCAGGGCAAACAGTTGGTTTTCAGACTGTTATTTTAACTTCAGACAGATGATCTGAATTCCTCTGTTTTAAAAGTTTCTTTCCTATACCTTGTGTTCAAAAAAGTCCAGTATGTGGCTGAAAGCCCTTATGATGCCCTCACTATAAAGAATGATACAATCAACCTTGCTTCACAGATACACCTGGCTTGCCATCATAACTATGTATCCCACTAAACACTTGGAAAGCAAAGAAAAATGAGTTTTCTCTTCCTGTCCTCAGCTTTCCGTTGTACAGACCAAATCCTTCAGTCTCCTGATTGATAACTGTGCCTTTCCATGGCTATTTGAGATAATCATGTGGAAAATCAGTGCAAATGATGCATGTTTAATTGGGGCACTACCAGATACCCTGCATATCTGATATACCCTGCATATCAGTCGAACTCTCTGGAAGAAATCTGAATCCACTTTGAAAGTCAACCAACACTTCCTGGCAGAGCCAGCCACTCAAGCCTGTGGTAGTAAATAAGTGACATACTAAATGGACAGAGAAAATGTGAGCCATTCAATTTTCTCCATGTCCTATAAAGCTATGGCAAATAAAATAATAAACTGCATTTAGTTCAATTACTGATTGGTAAAACTAATTCTTTCTTGTGAATAAAGTGGTGGGGATGATGTAAAAATCACAGCCTAAATCCCCAGTTGGCATAGGTTGTCTTCATTCTGCTGCTCACTGAGGAACTGGCTCCACAAACTCTTTGTTTGTGTCCTTTGTGAATACAACCACCACAGGTAGAAGCCAGGACTGCATGCTTCCTTGGTTTTAAACTGTGAGCCAGAGTTGATGGGGAGAGAAAGAAGAAAGCTCCAGAGAAAATTTTACAAAGCATTGTGTATCTGCTCTTTGGAGAAAATTCAGTACCTCTTTGCAAATTAATTAACTGTAGGGTGAGCTCTTTCAAATGACCACACTGTTTCACATATGAGCAAACTATCAGTCAGAGAATGTAAATATTATATAATCTGATCTTGAATGTCATTGTATTATGGTCATGAACTGTCAAGCGTTTCAGCAAAAAGACATAGTGATGCCTTTTGTGCTATAAAAGGTCTCAGAAGCTACACCAAGATGGCATTTGCTATGTCCCCACCTGAGTGTATTTCATCACTGAGACATTTGTGTGTCTATTAAAAATACATCTCTGTTTCTAGACTACTTGTGGCAACAGGTAAAGACATTTATGGCTAGGAGGAGCTGCTTGTTTGCTGAGCCTGTCAGAACACTTTTGTGTCAATAGAGAAAATATATGTGCACAGCTCTAATGGGGATCCCTCTATTGTAGTTCCTTGTCATTTTGAGAGAGCCTTGCCCTCCATGCCCCGTGAGCATTTTTTACAGTCAAAATCAACATGCCTGAGTTCTTGTTTCCAACTTTCAGAATTTTTATTATTGTTTGTCAGCAACTCAGCTCTGCTGGAAAAACCTCCTTCGGTGAATAATGAAGTCATTCCCACAGTGACTGCTGGGTTCCAAAATTTTCAGTACTCTACCTATGGCTATTTAGCTGTACATGAGAAGCGCAGAAAATCTTACTTTTCATGGCCCATAAATAAACACCCAATCCAACACTTCAGCACATTTCTAATTGTAATGCAGCGTGTAATGTTTCAGTGCACAATACAGATGTTTTCAGTTATTATATGAAGAGGAGACAATGATGGTTAAGTATGTGTTTGCATTATAGTCACGGCATGAAATCATTATGTTCAACTTTCCTGATCGTTTTCTTCATAGAAAAAATAAAATTCTGTTCAGCCATGATTCTTTCCCACATGGAACAAGTTGTGAAAAAGTCAAAGACACTCATTTATAGCCCACTTACTTGTGGTAAAATAAAGGGTAAAATCTCTGTTTAAACAGTGGACTCTTTCTGTCCTGTCTCTCTCTTGTTAATCACATACCACCACTTAGGGAGCTCAAGGATACAAACCAGAGCAGAGCTGGCCCGTGGGATTTTTATCCTCTGTGATAACAACCCAATCAGCCATCTCCCCTGGTCTGTCCCCACCAGGGATTTAAGAGGCGACTGTCCTCAGTGGTGCAACAAAGTGTTCTCTCACTAACACCAGGGTACCACCAGGTCTGTTCCTTTGATACTGTTCCTGTTAGCTTTTCTCTGCCTACAGCCCTCTCTTTCTTTCTCCTCCATCCTCTCTGTCCATCCACCTCAGTCATCTTTTTCAAAGTTAGAAAACTACCCAACTAAACCTTCCACTGACATTTCCTTTCCAGAGCTATCTCCCTTTATAACTGCCTAACTCCAGTAAATCATTACTTGATGAGAATAACTCATTAGCTCACTTATAAAAAGGCCTGACTTCACAAACAGATATTTTTATGAGTTCTATTTGTGTAGGCACAAATCACTATTTTGGTTATGTGAGCAAGCCACATGGATACACATAGGCAGTAAATATCTGGGCAACTCCAGACCACAACTTGAGACCATTTTAACTTTAGAAGAATCAAACCTTAAATGGAAAAAAAGTATGATATTCCTTGATTGGCAGAGTTGTTTTGTTTTTTCAAGAAAACCTATGGGTTGAGACCATTTGTGATGTACAAATGCAGATGAAGTAACAGAAGAGTTCTGGCACTATTTACCATTGGTTTATAAGATACTTAAATGAAAACAGTAATCAGAAGTGGTCCAAAGCTGTCACTACAGAAAGTCATAAAACTGAATGAAGCAAACCTTAAATATTCTTGTCATGCCTTTCTTTGAAGTACAGAGCTTATGAGGGATGCTGAGCCAAACTTAAAGAAAGAAATCAGTGGTGTGGTCCAGCACAAATTTGATTTCAAATCTAGCAAGCCCTAAAATACTCAAACTAGGTAGAGAATAAAAGAGAGCACAGACAGTGGCATCCCATGTATTAAATGGAAGTGTTTAGGAAGAAAATGTAAGGCTAGGAGATTCAGAGAGGTATACTTGAAAGAAAACTTTTACTCTCAGGCAAGTGCTGCTCACAAGAAAGTGATCAAAACTAAATCACATTTCAAATCCAATGAATTTAACATTTCATTGAAAAAATTATTTTACTGCAAGGATGAATTACACCTGATTCGAATGTGAATACTGATACAGGGATTAAAAGTTAAAATTTTAGAGAAACTATGGGAAAAGAAGCTGCAATAGTTAAATGTCCTGTGACATGGAGTTTTAGTCCTCAAAGCTTCAGTTCATTATAGTCATCTTGTCACCTGACATAGTGACAGAAGAAATAAGAACAAGTAGTATGTGTCATCAGCGATGATACTTGTTTATTAAGGTTACGTTAATTCGTATGTGAACATCTTTTCAGAGTGCAGAATTACCAAAAATGAGAGGGAAAGATTCACTAAAGGATATATTAGGAAGATGGCGGACAGTATATAAGCACAGTCATGTAGTATGGGATAATTTCTCTGAATACTGCTACATACTTAAATCTTGCTGTTCTCTAATCCACACAGCTTCATTAATCCCAGAGTCCTCAAATTCTTTTTCTCTGATAGCCCATAAAGCTTGAAAATAATATTTAAAACAAACATTGTGCTTTATCATGCTTCTCAAACTTCATACTGTACCCAGCATTTTTATTTTTGTATTCAGCAAGAGTGACTGTAAGATGTCTGGAAAATTAACATATATGGTATAATAAGTATCTAAAGTAGGGCTTTCAACAAGGTAGTCAAGTCTATCTAGAATATTGAGATTTCAAAGTTATAAAAGGAACAGACTTACACTAATTAAGCATTTGGTCTAATGCATTAAATCCTGTTTGGGAATCTACCTCATTTACTTTCAGGACTGAATGTGGCTTTTCAAAAATAAGATTAATAATGAAGATAAAATTACAGATGGGAAAGAAAAACTAAGAAACATGAGTGTTGTTTTAAAAGAGAAGCTAAATTGAAATTTTGAATGCAATTGCAAAAAGTACATAATTTCAAACAAGATCAGATGAAACTCTTCAGAATATACAGATCATCTCTATAGTCTTCTGGAAATTTCCCTGCATTACAGATACAGACTAATAAGACATCCAGGTAAGTCATTTTCACTACTAACTTTCAAGTAATAAAGCAACATCTTTCTTCAAAGCAAACCACTGAAGAGAAATAAGTAGTATTACACTTAATGCTAAAACATCTAACCAGAACATATCACTGGTCAGGTTTCAAAATAAAGCATCTTTTTATTTAAGCATGCAAATTGCTGGTGAGTTAAGCTTGTATTGCAGAGTACAAATTCCTCACAATCAAAAACTAATAATAACAATAAAAAAAAAATTGAGAAAAGCAGCCAAACCATCTGACAAAGCCTAGGGCACATGTAACCCCATCACTACAAATGACTGCAGAGCTTACAAAACGAGCCAGATGCTGCTTCTGGAAGGATTTCATCTATAATACCCGAACCGCATGACAGCCTATCACAACTCATGTTTGGCCTAAAGGTGTGCATCACTGGTGAAACAGGCAAATAATGAGAGGGAACAGGAGTGAAGCCTTAATCCAAACTAAAGAGGAGTTTTTTGTTGTGGTTTGTTGCATGTTGTGGGTGTTTTTTTAATCTGAAAATTGCATTTGTTTTACCTGCAGACACTGTCACAGATGGTGCTTCTATAATATCCTGTTATAATGGACTGATTTGTTTGTGGTGTTGCATTCATGTCCAAATTCTTGTCCAAACATATTGGGTCTTCTATAGTGTCACTCAGGATTGGGTCAAATGTAGAGAAGATGTGTCTCATTGGTGTATAATGAAGAAATTTGCCCATAGGCCCTCTGGCAGGTGTAGCATCTGTGTTCTCAGCCCTCTTCCGCAGCTACGCATGTGGTTGGATAATAAAATAATTGCTGAATTAATAGACTTTATGAAAGGGTTGAAAATATGCATGAGAAAGCTGCATTTCACAGACAGGGATACTGGTAAGGGTTACACAGCTGTGTCTACCTTCAGGTTAACCTTTCCACCAACTTACACCACTTTCTTCAACCTGCATTCAATTATACATAGGAGGATTTTTAGTATTTGGTTAAATTATTTTGCTGGTTAATGATTGTAGATTTCTCTAATCAGAGAAAAATCATTGTGATTCCTAAAGGTAAACAAAACTATCCTATCTTTGTGACATTGAAGAAACCCACTTCAGCACAAAAATGGTTATTAGCAGCATAAGTTCATCACAATCAGGATGGTACTTAAGTACATGTTTATGTTGCATTCTGATAAGTGGAAGCAAGTCATAAAAGAGATTAAAGGCAAGAAACTTGCAGATCACAGCCAGGGGACACCAGAAGGAACTATAATCCAGCGTAAATTTGGTCTATTCTGGGGACTACAGGAATGAGCACAATTCCTACATGCCCGCACTTCTTTTTTTCTTCTTTTTTGTCAGATCCCAGGAGCACACATATGCCCAGGTTTCATAAGCACTCCCATGAAAGATCCCCAAGTTGCAGATAGGCACCACACCAAGTGATTCTTTCAAAAGGAGGATTCCTGTCTTAATTCTGTTGATTACAAACATGGGAGGAAAACACCATGCCAGTGGGAGACTTGGTTCTTTTACAATGACAGTTTAATCCATTTAGGCAACTGATATAAATCAGAGAAGGTATAAATTTCCCATTGTAAATTGCATTCCACTGGATTATTTCACTTGCTTATATCCCAGAATAGATAATGCTTAAAATGACTGGCACTATCCCTCTGAATCTGTCACTGAATAAATGTTAATCGCTGTGTAGTATGGGGATACCATTATGGTGATGTTATCTTTGGATAAGGAAATAACCTAACAACAAGCAAGCGTTGTGCAACATTCAGACAATGGAAAAATCAAGGTCTTAAATCATTGGGAATCTGTGTCCTGCTGAAATTCATAAATACTCTGTCTCCTAGTTATTGCCCTTCTTAGGTAGGTTGGTGTCAAAACCCTCAAGGGTCGCTGGAGTCAGCACGAGGCAGATTTCTGCTGCCTCTCCATTCCTGACCATTACCATCTTCGTTGTGGCCAGGAAAGGGAGAGGAGGACTCTGCTATCCGAAGTGGATCTCAGCAGGCAATCTGCACTCGAATTTGGAGATACCAGCAGGAGTTAGTTGCCTTGTTGAATCAAAACCCAGAAGCCCAGCCCTTGCAAGTGAGTGCCTTTATTCAGTCCTGACAGTGAAATCGCACAGCCAGATCCATGTGTTCTGATCACACGTCAGGAGGCTTCAGCAGGCTGGCTGTGGGTGTTGCAGCAAGGCACACCACAAGCCCACGGTACAAATGATTTCTTGTTCCTCTCTTAGGGATCAGTTAGGACAGCTTCTATGCATACTGATAAAACTTTTCTTAATGGCTCCCACACTATTCACATTCTTTCTGTGATTAAATATAAGATGCCATATAATCACCACTTTTGTAAACAAAGTATTTGCTGAAGACATTGCCTTGTACAGAACACAGCCAAGGTGGCCAAAATAAGTAAAAGGGTGGAGATGGAAAGTGCCAATGGCATATTAATGAAGAAGTTTTACAGTTTTTCTATGACCCCATAGGTGACAATGTGAGATAGGCCAAAAGCTTTGTAACAGCTGTGTTACGGCTCCTCCTGGACTCCCTGTCCTTGTTATGCATAATGCAAATCACTTCCTGGTATACATAAAATCATAGACTAATTCAGGTTGGAAGGAACTTCTGCATGGGAATGTCTATGTATTTCTGTTTCTGCTGGATTTGTAGCAGTAGCTGCTAGATCCTTTAGTGCCAGCAGCCCCAGCAGTACTACTGATGAACACTAATGGCCAGCTAGCTGCATAGCTATTAATCAGGTGTTCTTAACTTGTGGCTTGTGGGCATCTAGTTGGCTGTGAGACATTCCTCACAGATACAGAAGATTAGAGAGTTAAACCAAAACTGTTGCAGAGCAAAAAGATGACACATATGCAACTGCTCCTGTGAAACAGCAAAATAGGGATCACTGTGTTCACATGAGTCTTCTGTTCTGTAGATTGTCTGCAAATAAAGACCTCACTGTATGCCAAAACAAGGGACCAAATCATGTAAATTTGTTTTTCATAAATTTCAAACTGTTTAAGGAATCCTTACCATTAGAAAAGCAATTAAAGCAGAGAAATAAGGACCACAGATATGCCCCGACTTCCTCTCACCTGTTCTACTGTAATATATCAGGCACACATGTTGGCACAGGGTTGTTTGTTATTCACCCTTTTCATGTACTGCCTGATGCATCTTTGTCATGATTCATTATTCCTAACAGCTATATCAAGTGTTGCAATTACTGCACAATACAGATTTAAGCCTATAATATTTCTAGATGGGAGAGAGAAAAATAATATATTAAGTGCTTGTGATATCTTTATGTATAAGTTTGAGAATCATTAAATAGCTGTCACTCTTCCTTCTTCCTCAGCATCAATTACTCCACTCTGGTTTTACTTATTCCACTCTGTATAATGAGTCCCTAGAGCATGTTTCATTGCGGGAGAATGAACACATTCTTCACTTGCGGTCAGTGGGATGTGGTTAATTTGAAATCACTTAAACTATTATATCTGTCAAGCGTGGTTATTTTATTTTCAATTCACATCAGTGTTTTAGTATGCATGTCGGTTACTGGGTTAAACTGGCAGATTAATTTCCAAGCTTTCTGTTGTAATGCTCTTCATCACTGTCTTTACGTGTAGGCTCCTGTTGAAAGTTAATATGTTCCGATTAAAATTTACTTCAGAGAAATCTACATTAAATATAAACACTCATATGATAAACAACACTCAGGACTGAATGAAAGCTGGCAAGATCAGTGGACTTCCCGTTTTTCTAATGAAAATCCAGAATAGTTGATTTCTTCGTTGTTGCACCTTAACTTATTTTGGGCATGCAATTTACATCATGACAAGCATTTGTGGCAAAAAACCCAACAAGTTCAGTAACTAGGGCCTCTTTGACATGCTTATGGTTTTTCTCCTATGTTTACAGTTTATATTGCTCGAAAAAAGCTCTAGGTTTCAGTTCAGTGTGAGCAGATACGCAATTCACCCTGCATACAACTGTTTGAGGGTGTTTGGAGGGTTTTTTTCTTTTTAAAATATTGTGGCTTGAAATTTATAAATAGCCAGGATTTGAAGATGCTGAAATACTGACTTGCACAGCTACTAATAACAGGGTGCTCATACAGAGAATTAGAGGAACCGCCAATGGGCTTTTTATTACAGCAATATTGTACATATTACATGAATAAATTACATTGTTGCATTATGCAGCTGCTGCATCATCAGTTTAGAGAGTAGACTGCAATCCTAAGTATTCGGGGATGCAAGCTCATTATTTCTAAATCCACTTTGGTTACAGCCATGATACAATCCAAGCTAAACTGCTTTCATGTAACGTATTACATATACCTATGAGCAATCAGGCACAGGGCACAGGTACAGACTGATGAGTTTAGGTGCCTAATCAAATTTACAAAAAAGAGTCTGCTTCTCTGAATCAGGCTGAATCTTTCACTTGGAAAGGTTATTAGGAAAACTATATTACCCATAAAAACACAAATCTGCATATGTTGTGAAACATCATTTATGATTTGAAAGATACTAGTAGCAAAATATGTATTTATATAATGATGGTCTTCTCACTGTAACAAAAAACCCCAAAACAAACCTAAATTAAAAAAAAAAATCTGTTTTCTCTCTCTGTTATGATGATGATAACTGCTAGTGTTTAAATGCTGCCAAGGCACTTCTTGAAACTCAGTTGTTTTTATTCTCTGCACATTGTTCTCTTGTCCCATCGAATAAAACACAAATCTTAACGTTCTCCACAGCTGCAAATGTTTGCCTAGGACTCGCAGATTCATATTTACATATTTTATATATTGATGCAAATATCTTTGGCTAGGCAAGCAATATGCTGTCAGTTCTGTTCATTTTGCTGAACCCCTGCTTCTTTTCATTGCTATTTTTTACTTTGCAGAAAACTGCATTTATTTTCATTGCTATTGTTATTCCACTCTTCTGAATGCACACACATCCCTTGCATTGCCCACCTGGCTCATTGTGCTGATCACCTCAAGGGAAATCCTGTGCCTGGAGAAATCAGTCGAGGTTTTACAGCTAGCTCCAAGCTGGACAATGTTTTACTGCTGGGCACTTGCCAGATGAGACTGTTTGTTGTATGACATTGCCACAGAGCTTTTCATAAGTGGCTACTTTAAGAGGCTCCTAAAAGCTATCATAACCATGGAGATAATGGTGGTTAAGGTGAGGATAAATAGGTAGAGCTATATCTTTTTATGCATACGTAATAAAAGTAGGAGTGAGAAAATCACACACTTTTAGTCTAAGCAGTTTTAGAATAGAAATGGCTGTCATTCAAATCCCAGATTCAGATGCTTCTGATTTGAATAGTTTCAACAGATTCCAGACAAATGAAGATTGAAGCCTAATGTGAAGTGATGTATATATCGTAGTGTATATCTGCAAGGGCACTGGACAAGCGTGCAGGACTGATTGGCCTTATCCACTGAAGACTGTGGCCCAACATTGACAAAAACAGAATCAGAAAAGGAAAAGCTTTGATGCAGTGTTTCTCCCGCATCTGGACCTGTTCCCAGCATAGTGTAGGGAACATCCATGCTACACTTGAACAGGGAAGGAAGAATGAAAGTGCTGATTCAGCCATCAAACAATGTCACTCTCCTCCACTAAAAGCGGAAATACATCTTCATCATAATTATTTAAAATTATGGTTTCACCATATAAATATCTAACCACTCTGCAACATTTACCCTTCCCTAAACTTTAGGCTAAGACAGAATGATTCCTGTACCTTCACATTCCTAAAGTGCTATTAGCTGTAGATCATAGCTACTCAGCAATCATGCATCCTGCTGAAGCTCAGAAGACATACATGAATCCTAAATAATACTGCAGCATGAAATGAAGACACCCTGTTAATATTATCAGGTCACATGATTTGGTCCTGCTGTTAGGCCTTTTTGGTCCATATGTCTGAAAGTGAAGAATACAAATTTGAATACAGTCTGTACCTATAAGTGACTCTTTGCATTTTCTGACTTACCAAAATCATATAATATTGTTTCCATTATCCACATAAAAAAAAAAGAGCTTTAAGATTTTCAGAGAACACTTTTGTGTGAAAATGTGCTCAACCAAATGTTCCTGGAGAGAGAATAAGAGAGGTGAGAAATGCAAATTTGTTAATGCAGTTGGCAGTATTCATGTATCTCCGTGGAGATACATATACCTGAAAAGAATGAAAATTGTCCTACATTTATAGGTAAGACTGTCAAGGACCATCACTGATGTACTTCCAAACCTAAATCTACTTCAAATAACAAAGTGAAGATCTCTTCACTTTTCTTTCAGAATATAACTAATATTTTTAGGAAAATAAAAAGAAAAGCTAAGTGGATAATCTGTTTTAATTCTTTCTTAGAATGAAAGAGCACAGTATCTTCTGGTACTAATCCTGAAAATGTTCTGTTTATATGACACATTGTTTTTTGGGGGAAAACAAAATATTATTGCATATTTAAAAAAAAAAAAAGGACATTAAAACTGGGAAAGAAATGGAATTATCTAAGTGAAGGTTTCCATACTCATAAACCACCATTTACTTACATAAACATACGTGTGAGTGTAAAGTATATATGTATACACACACATACGAATGTGTAGTCTATATAAAGATAGTGAATTCTGTATGGTGTATTATTTTTCACATTTTTTGCAAGCCTTGAGTTTATTCAGCAAAACACTGAACAGATTTATTCATTTATACTATTTCAATTTCAGATTAATTTGGTCCCAAATAATGGAGTTACAAGAAGGGAAGGAGATGTTTTATCTTCTTGTGTTTTTTTCATTTGTTTTTATGTCAAAAAATTGCTGAAGCAAACTGGATCACCTTTTGGTGACCACAGTCATAACTAGATATGAAAAATTTTGATTGCAAAGATTATTGTAGGTAAATGAGAGTATCTTTCAGAATGAAAATGACTAGCCAACCTGAGCTTAACTTTTATCATATGCAAACTAAAAAGGCAATCAGCTCAATCATAGCGTCTGATCTCTGCATGTCTCTTCAGAGTCAGTCAGTAACCAGTACTGTGAGCAGCTGTAGAAGGTGAATTTAATTTTGTGTGTGTGTGTGTGTGTGTGTGCATAAAGAAAATGTAAAGCTGAATTTTTTTTTCAGTTCCTGAGCACGAGAAAAAGTTGCCATTCACGTTGCCTGGGGTTACTGAGGTAAAACTGTTAGTGTGTGAGGTTTTCTGGTGTAGTGAGAGATGAAGAGACCCCATATGGGCCACTGGTACAAAGAAAGAAGAGAGTAACAGGAAAAGAAACAGAAAAAAAAAAAACCACCCCAAAAAAACCCAGAGTGTGTAAGGGTAGCAGAGGGAAATAAGATTGAAAGAACAAAACATCAACATTGTTAGTCATGAGGAACAGACAGGAGGGAGGTATTGCCTGCTGACCATGTGTACCAATGCCAAAGACTCTAAAAAGAAAACCAGCATCTGTGGAATGGGATGGTCTCTCTCTCTCTAGATCTGAAAGACAGCAGCAGATTGTTTTTATAGAGAGAAAAGGTGTCAGCAGAAAGGAAGGAGCGTACACACATGGAAACATTTGCTGTAAGAAGCCACTTGAAAAACAACCAAGGAGTTGAGTGGAAGAAACATCTGTGAAACATGCAGCAAGACCACCACTAGTGCTTCAGGGAAGAGGTGGGAACAGAAGGGAATACACAAGCAGTGTTGGACATAGCGTCATGTCAGAATGACAAGAAAATGTTGTCGGTACTTTCAAGAAAACCCAGCATCTTGGGAGTCTGAGGCGAAAACTATTTTGTCCTCCTTGAGAGGGAGCAAGGAAGTACTCTTTATACTTGTCAAGGAAATAAGTCTATGCTTATTGACCTAAGTCATTCGAGGAGTGATAACTTTAAGAAGAAATTACACTTTTTACTGGATATGTTGACAATTCTGCCTACCAGTATCAGGATACTTAGGGTTCTTTTCCATTAGCTTTGTTCTTCTTTTAATAACCCTAAATGTGCAACATCTTGATCAGTATTAGTTTAAGGGACTGCAAATTGCCATCAGCAAAACACAGTGGCTGTGGTTTGTGGTCAGTGAAAGCATATGTGAGGTGTGACATCAAAGAGGAAGAAGTCCCGTACCTTTTAGTTGGCCTTAATTTTGTGGTTCAGATTTTTTTCATTTGACAAAGAAAGCAAATGCTTCATATCAAGACCCTATCTGAAGTCACTGCAGCTATTCTTCATGAAGACAGTGGTCTAGATGCAAAATAATCTGTATTTAAGGCAAACAAAAAAGAAAGCATTGATCAGGAGAAATTTTACTTCTCAAGTTCTGAAAGGTTCTACATGCAAAATCCTTAATGACTTTTCAGTATTGTCGAGGAATGGTGCAGGAAAGGATATTTAACTAGCCAACTGTTACATGTAATTTTATGGAAAGCCCATGTGCTACCCAAAGGACTCTTAAGAAGGTCACACAAAAGATGAGTTATAATGTAGCTGCCTTCTACCAGATCATCTCCCCATTTGCTCACTACAGAAAAAAACAACCATGGAATGCAAAAGCCCTTTGAAGTGACTGATGGTCTTGCTGCTTATTATCTATAGTGAAGGCAACCTTAGTAACTAGTCAAGGAAGGCAAACAAGAAATAGAGACTGGATGGCTCAGTCCAACCAGTGTAAAGACAAAGCAATTCTTCAGAAACAGTTATGTTCTTCAGAAACAGTTATGTTCTTATAATGACAGATCTCAAAGGATAATAATATATACTTTCATTTTCTGCAAAATACATACATGTTTTTATAAATCAGGATTTTTTTCTTTTTTAATTAACAATGAAAATGCTGGGTTTTATTTTCTTCCTCCACAGGTTAATAGGCTTTTTCATGGTGGGTTTTTTGGTGAATCCGTGAAAAAATCCACTTTTTCTAGTGAAACAGAAAATTTAAATAACTACCTGAATATAAGAAAGTCCAAAGGAAAAGCAAGATTCTTCAGAAAGAAGCAGTGTCTATCTACAAGAAGTTTCAAGTAACTTTTCTATCTTCAGTAGCTAGCAAAAATTGTTTTAAAAATAATTACAATTAATTTAAAAGTTTTTAAAAATTAATGACAAATTTCTGACCAAACAAAAAAAACTTTCCTTCTTTGTGCAATCTTCCTAGAACCACTTGCTAATGAGTTTTTGTATTATCAAACAGTTCTTCAGAATCTGAATTTGTGTAAAAAATTAAAATCTAACATAAAAATTGATATCTGCTAAGCAGAATGATTCCTAATACCACAAGAGATATCTCTATGATTTTTTTTAAATGTTTTGACTGATGTAGTGTTAGTTACATTTCCTTTTATTGTGGTTTATTATACAGACCCCGCTTCCCCTGTATAAACCCAGGGACTGGGAAAACGAAACCCTGCTGCACCTGTGCCCAGTGGGCGGGCACAACGTAGCGTGCATCCCACAGGTCTTTGAGCGTCAAACCATTGGTTGTGAATCACTGAAATCAGTCCCGCTTTAGGAGAGAGGTATGTCATTTCGCACATCTAAACCTTAATCCAAATGCCTGGCAGTGCATACTGGTCTTGACAGGTAGTGAGCCAGCTTGCCACTTGGCAGATTAAAAAGGACTGCCTCCTGGAGATTAGATGGCTTGGCACAGTAAGAACACAGAGGTCAAACTATGTTGTTTGCCAACCAAAAAGATACTCTTATTTTACCATTCTATCGCTGCTCCCTGGATAAGCATTTTTGGCCTTTTGCCTTGGTTTGAAGGCAAGACTTGTTAGGAATTAGCCTGAGGGACATGCTTTACTGTTGAAGGTCAAGCTAGATTTTGACTGTTGTGAAGCCCTGATATGGTAAGGTCATATTCTTTCTAGTTAGGGCTGATCTCTCAAGGCTCTGCATGACTTCTGGGACATCATCAAGAATGGAAATTATTCCACACCTTCCTGAGACCAATTCCTGAGGTTTTATATGTTCCAGTTTCATGGAATACAGGAAATTGTCCCTGAGATTGCAGCAGAACCGAACATAGACATTTCATTTCACATAGGATTACAGAACATGAACATTTGGATTTGTTCCCAGCAATTTACTTTGTCCTGAGTCCTACTCATTACTTGTACACTTCATCTTAATCATCATGGATATTTTTTAAACCGGAAGTAATTACGCTCTTAGAATGTTGAAACCAGCCTTATTGTAAAGCATTTCAGGATCTTCAGATTCTGAAGAAACTCAATCTTACTGTCATTTTTCTCACATATTTTACCTGTCAAGCGCCAGAATTTGTTATTGTTTAGCTCTTCTGGAGGTAACATCAGTATTACAACGATGCTTTTCTACTTGACAGTCCCTCGGCCTTTTTGTTACCCAGTGACACACCAACTCTGCGTATCACACATCCCTGAGCACCTGACACACTGTAAAAATGTCCACTGTTTCCTAGCATGTTTCGTGGGTCTACTCAGCACCATGGCTTCAGCAACTGTACAGGAAAGCTTTTCACAATTTTCTGGCTCAAAAAACAGTCATTTGGGTATTGCCACAGTGTGATATAACTTTGCTCCCTCCACAAGTCAGGCTGTTGAGAAGAGCATCATTTGACACCGCTCCAAATTTACAGTGTTCATCCTGTGCCAGAGCCTTCCTCCCTCTTTGTGGTGTCTTTTATGAAAACAGAATATCTCAGAAACAACCAGCTGTTTTGAAGAAAAGTGTAACAAAAGAAACAAGTTATCTCTGCATATGTTTTTATTCTTCATATGTCTTGTGGCAACAGACTGTGCAATAGGGTGGAAGTTTTACCTACCATCACACTCACAATTCGTTCAGACCTCCAATAATCCATTTATAGTTGTAGTACATCAATTACTCAGTTTCTCATCATTGTGGTGGAGTTTATTGGAATTAATAGTATAGTTTCTCTTCCAGGAGCATCACAGTCCTTCTTTAATCAGACATTGGTGTGACCAGTCATCTGACTGTGAAGTTAAAATGGATAAATTTTGTTTTCAAATTAAATCAGACCAAGTTACATTTTGACCTGAAGTGAAGAAACTTCGTCTCATCCCTCAATTTTTGAAACATATTTTCTAATGTTTTGATTGAGGATTTCTTGATTTTCATGATTGTCTCCTTAACATTCTGAGCAGTGAGGAGCTTCTGTCACTACAGAGAAAACATTCCCAATCACCTGCTCTACTGTCAAGCCCCCCTTAAAAGAGGATTCAGCTCCTAAACAAAGGTGTAGTTCTCAGAGTTTAATAAGACTGTTTGTATGAATAAAGTCTGTAATTCCGTGATGTTAGACCAGGAAAATTTTTCCCTAATATTTTTAAATAATCTGCAGTAGAGTCAATACCAATACTAGTAAGAGTGAATTAATTGCTGTGAAAATTGTACTTTATTGAAACTAATTTTTATTTTATTGCCATTGCTTATTATTGCTTGTCATTCTCATTAAGAATGCTTGAAATTTCTGAACTCTAATATTGAGTACTGTCACTTTACTAAATTTTAAACCTCCTGCTCCTTCAAAATTATTTCATTCCAGATTACTGTGTATCTCATATTTGTCTAACCTGGAAAAAATACCACCTCCCATTATTGCAAAAGTAAAAAAAAAATGTACTACTAGCAAAAATGCAGTGTATTCAAAATGTTATTTTGACAATTAGACTTAACAAAATACAGGAATACTATGGAAAGACTGACACACTCCACACCATTGCACCTTGGAGAAAATATAATTAGTTCTGAGAAAAGTATTGCAAAGGTATCTGCAATAGGAGTAAAATCAGGAAATAAATGCATAGAATTAACATCTAAAGGAGAAGTGTGATATGGAACACCACTGCATTTCAGAAAAAGTAGCCAAAACAGTAGAGGACACAAGGCCCTCAGTTATTAAAAAGGATCAGACAACTACTATCTTTCTATATTCTTTAAGACAGAGAAGATTAAAAGCTATATAGGGGCCTCAGAAGGCTGTAGGTCTCACTGAAATCAATGGGAAAATGCAAGCACACCTGAAGGCAGGGTTTGGCCTGAGCAAGGGAGCCTCACTGAGACAAATCGTTCTGCAAAGGCATCAGAAAGGATCAAGGCTCCTTGAGTTCATGTCAGCCACAGAAAGAGACAGCAGAAAGAAAAGCAAATGATGGCCCAAGTACAAGAGGAACAGAGGTGGAATGTCTTTGCACGTACCATCACTGTAGAAATGGATTATGGTGAGTAAGAAAAATAAGGTCTTCAAAAGGAACATGGGCAGCTTTCAGAGGAAAAAGCTCATGTTGTAGCATACAGCTGCTAATGCAAAGGATGGGGCAGGACAGGCAAGGAATCCCATCCACCTGTCAGAAAAATAAAAACAAAACAAAAAAAATCCATCTTCTTGTATCATCAGCATTTAATCAGGCATTAAACCTAATAAGTCGAAGCGATTTCAGTATGTCCTCCAGATCAGGAAGGATGTATTCTGTGAGAACTCAACATTTCACTAAACCAAAGGTGCATTGTGAGTGAGTCGAGTTCCCCAAATTAGATTTAAAGGCAAAGAGACACGCTTAAAATGATGTGGTGTCCATTAGGCGAATTGCAGCGGCTGCGGGACCGATGCAGCAACTGAGACTCTAAGCTGACATCAAAGAGGAAAAAAAATCAGCTGAAATGACAGCAGCAGCTGCAGCATCCGCCTCTAAATTAGGCTGTGTTTCAAAGTCTGGACTCAACTGCTAAGCAGTATAAAGACCCAGGAGGAAGGCTGCCCAAGAAAAAGAGTTAGATTTCTAACCTAACACATCAAAGTAACACATGCTTAGAAGAGCAATAAATGCATATGGCACACATTCACATGCTGCCTAATTGCAGTGGGCTCATGAAGCCAAGACAAACCTTCAGCTGATTTCTACTTTTAGAGAGGATTTGAGTCTTTTTCGAATGCAGAAAGCTGACACAAATTGGTAGCAGATTAGAGTCTGGCATTGTGATAATACATCCCATAATTTCAAAAGATGGCCATTTTTCATATCATAAGACACCTTCAAAATACTGAGCTCCTTATTATGTAATTTATACATCTACCAGATTACAGCATATCCACCACATAATAAGTTAGGAAAACCTTTCTCTCAAAATTCAGAAATGGAAATTCAGAAATAGAATAGAAAGCCACCAATTTCACTCTTAATTACTTACATACCAATATAATCATACTTGTGGAAAGAGTGAGAAATACATGATTAAATTAAATATAAGGCTGAATGTTTTAGCAGGAAAACACTGTAAATCATTGTTCCAGGAAAAATACCCATGTTTTGATATGCATTTTCATTTTAGTTCATTCTATAAATTTAGGGAAACTATTTGCAATGTTATCGGTGATGTACAGATTTGTTAGGAAGTAATTGGAAATAAGCCTGAATGTATAGATCCTTTATTCGTTATGCACACCAAACATGCTTGGTTAAAAAAATGCATAGTTTCATAGTTGTAGGAATATGATTTGATTTTTTGTTTGTTTCATGCAAGCTGGCAGAGAAAACAAACTTAATCACTTAAGGTATTTATTAAAATTCCTATGAAATTGCAGTGCAATGGTGGATTTGAGAGCTAATTCAAACTTATACCATCCTCATTTGTCTTTGAGAAACTGTGAATAAGTATGTAATAGAAACACAAAACCCAGAGAAAAAACATGAAATGTAATTTTCAAACCTCTGAATCTTGCTTCTATATGTTTCATTAATACACTTTTGCAAAGGGTTAAAGTGGCAAGCAACAGCAATCATCTACAGTACACTCTTTTAACTTGTGCATTAAGAAAAACAATTCCACCAGAAATTATGCAATAACCCTGAGACAGTGGCATTATTACTCATGAAGTAATATTGCTTTTTATGCTTATAGACTTCTACCAGTTTAAATGAATCTGTTCAAGGACATCAACATCAAATACAGTGGCATAGCAGTCATCATCAAAACAATCAGAGATAAAAAAAAAGCCCCTAAATGTGCAGTACTCAAGAGAAAGCAGAAGCACAAACGTCTATACATGTGTTGTACTTATAGGACGTGCTCTCTCACTCAAGAATCACTTGATAAAATATATCTGTTAAAATTATTCATTTTGAAATGAAAATTTCTTAGAATCTAACACACCTAGAAGGACACAAAAGAAAATAGTGTAAATTAAATGTTTCTTATTTTAAATTTTCCACACTTTGTCATTTGTGCAGTCAATGTAGCATCATATGAAGTCATTCTATAAAATGAGGTAAAACAGAGCTGCATGCCATAGCTGGGCATCATGTAAAGGAGCCTGGAGCGGTGGTGCAGCAGGTACTATGCGTTGAGTGCTCAAGGACTCTGAAAGCATGAAGATCATCACAGTGCTTCAATTAACTTATCCTGACTACTTGAGTGCATTGACCCGTGTTTCAACCACTACAACCAACTCAGAAACAGTGTGATTTGCTAGTGCTTAGTCAGATCACTTTTTATTCTTTGTTTTGTTTCACTTTGTCTTTGATAACACTTATTAAATGCTAATGTTCAGCGAGCATTTTGGAGGAGGGATGTCTTTGTTAAAAACTCAACAACTGTGGCCCTCAGAAAGGGTTGAGAACTTGAAATGCAGACACGCTGAATGCTGAGAATAACACAAGATCAAATAGTTATGTGGTTGCCTCAATAGACAACTTGCCTGGTATGGAAATTAGAAAGAAGAGAGGATTTTTTCCCGTGGAAGATGAAAGACCATAAAAGGCCGAACTCAGCACAACCCCTTTTATAAGTAAAACATGAAAATACTGTTTTCATTGTGTGTACTGGTAAGATGAAATGTTTGTGAACTTGTCAAGTAATACAAGCCTCTAATTTGCTTCAAGGTTTTCTGTCCCAGAATATTGGTATTTTGAATGGGAGGATTTATGTTGTAGTTCTGAAGAGTTCTAAGAACCACAGTGTTTCTGAGAGGACCTGCTCATTTTCCCCAAGCCTGAAGTGTATCCAAATGTAATTTGCATTGTATTTTTTGAGGATGGCCTTAGTTCTATGCTTTTTCCCCCCTTCTTTACTAGACTATTTGTCATATACATACTAGAAAGGGGGCAACTGAGAAAGCAACACCATTTTTTCCCAGTTTCCTGTGGAAGTTTACCTTATTTTGACTTCCCACCTTGATCCAGGAAGCACCTGGAAATCTCACAGAATTTAGGAAGAGATTCTCTGCTGCCTTAGCAGTTTCCCTTAACTTCCAACTATGTTATTAACTTTCCCATCCCAACCCCAAATGAGCTTAAATATAGACTCTTCTACATCTAATGAGCCATAATTAGCTCATCAACTTCTGACAAGCCTAAATAGACTTGTTAGGGAATGACAAGTCTTGTTGATCTCACAGTGGAATGGGTGTCATCCCTCCCACTCAACCCTCTAAGGAAGGAAACAAATCTCTTAAAAGTTATTTGGAGGTTTTTCAGTCTCTTCTAGGCTCATAAAAGGAGGGAACCTAGCTTAGGCCACCGCTTTCCCACCCTGTCCTTTAAAGTGCACAGATTTGCACAAAAATTACCTGGATAAGAAGACGACAGTAGAAGTAATGTATTGGTGTGATGGGTTACCCTTTCTCCTTCTGCCCGCCTCCCACCCCCTCCCCCAGATAAAGAAGGGACTGTGATGCTGAAGGGAACAATCTTTGGCTTGTTTCTTTCGGCTTTGTCTCTGCAGTTGCTAGAGCCAAAATTAGCTCATCAGCTCCTGATGACCCATGCTGGTATTACTATTTAAAATGTTAATAACTCTTAAAATAATAAGAGTCTAATCATCTAATCTTTATTTCTCTGCACTACAGCTCAACTAGATGAGTCCAGGGAGCCAAAACTTATTTCATTTACTTCAGGTTATTTATTTATTTGTCCAAGGAATGCAAAAGTGGCATGGAGTAACAGTGCATTATGACTACTGAAAAAAGTCTTTTATGAAGGAGAACTATAGTGCTGCAGCAAGTGATTCTGACATTTTTTTAAAGTGTTGGTTTATGGTGGCGGTTTGGTACCTACATAATTCAAAACTGAAAGTTTGGAAGCTATGCCAATATTTACAAGTTTTGAGAAATAGACAGATTCACCATTCAAAAATAGCACAAGGATGAATCTGATATTAAACCTACTTGACTGCATAAATCTTAACAGTGACCTGTCTATTTCATAGTCTGTGCATTTTAGGTGTTTGTCCAAATGCTATTTCAGAATCTGGATTCTAAAGTAAGAAAGACATTACACCAAAATACATTGCTTGACTAGCCACAGTTCTTCCTGCAATAGTGTAATAAATATGTTCAATTCCCTCCTGTACTGGAGGGTAGTCAAACCCGTCACATACTAGATAGGTCTCCTCAGCAAGAAAGCTATATGAGGTATGGTTGTCCTCCCTGACCCAGGGTTTTTGGGGTTTTTTTTAGAAATTCCACATTGCAGATTCCTCAAGAATGAGTTCTTGTTTGATAAAATGTGAAGGCAACATCACCAGTAGGTCATTACAACATTTGGGATTTTCAGAAGCCCGTTCAGGTTCTGGGAGTGGGATACCTCTGGAAATCTATATTAAATTTACAGCTTAACCACTATTGGTCTACTGACTTCAGTGTAGCAATGCAATTTACAGCAGCTCAGTCAATGCTGAGTGCCACAGAAAGCCTGTAGAAAAACTAAAATTCCTGCTCTGATATTAAAATGGATCTGAAATCATGAAACTGCAATAAAATTAATATAATTCTTGGTTGCTTTTTTAGTAGTTATTACATCTCTATTTCTGAAAAATATCTATCTTTTGGTTCCAAGCTATGTTTGTGCAGTAGGATTCTGCCCCAGGAGAATCTTATCACCAAGTTATAAATCTCTGAACCCAGAGAATTTCACCAGAAACACTTATTCATTCCTAACCAGTTTGGGTTTAACACTAACACTGTAATTAAATTGTGTTTTCTTCACTTTTCCCCTGCTGTTTGAGAGAGAATGTGTTCAGCTTTCTGGTATACAATGAGAACTAAGTGAATACTAATCTATTTTAACCTCGGTGTATTTGAAGGAAAAGATAGACTTTGATTTTATTAATTGTTTTCTAAAATAAGGCTTTTAGGGAAAAAAACTCAGAACAGTGCCTCCACATCCTTATCAGGAATTTCAAATAAAAATCCTGTTTTCATTACTCTAGCACTGAATGGCAATTGATTATGTCAGACTTTAATTGAAGCACCTACTGCATGTCAAAATATTACTTTTTTATCAAGTCTTTATTTATGAAGTCAAGGAAAAGTTAATGAGAGAATGTGCCTTTTGCTCTCACAAACATACTTAAAATTGGCTATATATGACTCCTCTGCTACCATCATCCCACACTATGCTATCTAAATTACCACAGGGTTGTAAGTGCTCCCTTGAGACACCAAATTAGGTTGCCATGTTCTACTACTGCTTCTTTTTGTTGATTTTTTAACTGAATATCAGCAAGCAATAGCTCAGGCATGCCTGAGAGGGAACAACTGCTGGGAGGTGACCCTGGTCACATGGACACAGGCACCAAAGCAAATGGTGGAAATGAGTGGGAGTGTCTTCAGCTAAATTAGGAAAGTTACATTTGACACCACCTCTCTGATGCTGAGTTCTCCTAGAAATCAAGAGAGTCCTTGTGTTTTTGGAAAGACCACATAGGCATGTAGAAATGCTGGGGTTGTATGTGAAATATGCAGATATCTAGTTTTCCTGTTCAAACCTTTCAGACCTGCAGACAAAGACAGCACATTGGCCAGTCAACATAGACTGAGATGCTCTGTTAGGTGGTGTGATTGCCACTGGGCCTCCTGACATACCCTGGCAATCAGAGAAGTTTGTTCAATTGACATCTTTTATCCATTCCCATCACATGACAGATCCAGGAACACACATTTCCCTTCCTCACTATAAAACCCTACTTATTCTGGGGCTCCAGGACAAGAGGACAGCTGTCCTCTGTTATTCCTGTGCATCCTTCAATGAAAAACATTGTTCATAACATGAGCTGAAAGCAGCATGGTTCTAGTGAAATGTTTTGGTTTACTCCTTCCAAATGGAATAAAAAATTATTGGTTCAAACACTTACCTCTTTATTTTAAAAGACAAAAAATGTGACTGTGAAATTTGGAAGCACCAGGCAATACAATATGATATCTATGGACAAAAAGTTATGCTACAGACAGCTTGCTTATTTAGCATAATACTCTTTAGGAAACTCATACACTTTGTACACTTAGTACACTAAGACCACAAAAATGCTTTGAATAATCAGGAACCTTACAAAAGTACCAGTCTTCTGAGAATATTGGAGAAGACAATCTTGACCTTCACCCCAGTAGAAAAATTCACCATCCTTTTTCCCAAGCAAAGTACAAGCAAAGAAAACCTTGTCCAAATACGGGAAAGAGAGAATGAATTCTTTCTGCAAAAGCCACAGACAACATGAGGAGCAGAAAAGCAGTCTTAGTTGCCTCAGAAGCTCAAGTTCACAAACAAAATCCCTTAGATAGCCTAAGAGAGAGTGAAATGCTCTGGGTGAGAGCTCTTCCTCACCAAGATCAATGACAAAACACCTGCTGGGCTTGACCTCCAGATCTTGATGTTCTGCAATTGAAGGTCATAGGAAGTGGTAACAGCAGAAAAAAACACCATGATCAAATTTATTTACTTTACCCATGTATTTGTAACACATAGGGAGTTTCTGTGTACTAAAGATGTTTTAGGGATGAGATGAAGAGCTACAGCATTCATTTCACAGGGCTACAGCAGTATCAACTTATATAACAAGGTGACTAGGAATGAAGAGTTCTACGTGAACAGAAAGAGTCAACATTGCTTTACAGGATGTCCTATTTGTAAGACTGCACTCTTGCATTTGCAAATCTTAGCAGAGCTATCTAAAGACATATGTCATAAGATATATGGGTGGAGTATTTTTGCTCCTGCTTGTAGCTGTTTGTTTATGCAGCACTAACTCCACAAGAAAAACAGCACCTAACTATATTGAAGGAACTAAACTTCACAGCTTCCTGAGCATAACTGAGATGTCTGGACCAATGCATAAATGAAATGCTATATTTTTAGTGAGTAGAGTCTTACAGTCTATGTGTACAGTATTTGTGTATCTCCACACTGTGTCTTGACCTCAAAGAAGTGAGTAGAAGCTTTTCTGGAACTACAATGATAATTAATCTACAAGACTAATACAAGATTATTACTATAAGAACTACAAGAATAATTAATTCAGAACAAGGGCTTGTTCAAAACAAACAAACAAAAAAAACTGTGGAAATTAGTATTTCTTTCCTCTCTCCCATAATAATACAGATTTCCAAAGTTTCAGTGATAATTAACAAGAGAAAGAATAATAAAGCAATGGAAACATAGTAAACAAAGGTACTCAGATAGCTTGTTATACCTTTTGTGCATTAATATGTGATCATCTGGCACAAAATATCCCAACCACTCCGACCATCATGGCACCTGGCTTTCCATGGTAGGATGTGCTCATTGGCACTGGGATCACTCAGCAGTTTGCCCCTTTCTTTTATCTTTCCTCTCAATGAAACTGCTTTACTCAATTTTCTGATTTAAACCAAGCAAAAGATCCACTATAAATTCTGGTCTTAAAGGTTTCTTCCTGACCTGGCATATAAATTGAAACTTGAGTACAAAAAACTTAAAAGCTTTTGAATCTCATTTTTCCAAGGATACTGAAGGCATGGATTATATATTTTTGGATGAGCTTTTGGTTAAATCACATCTAGTGTCTTCAACTCAGTGCAATATGGAGACATCCAGAAAGCAGTGGAAAACCTCTTTGAACCTTCTTCCATAGGAGAAAAATTGTTTTCCTACTCTTAATAGGCATCATCCTATTCCTTCATACATCCTAAGTATTCTTTCATCCTACAGACCTATGACTTTGTCTCCTAAACATCCACCAAAGTGAAACAAACCTTGTGATTTCTGAGACATGCAGCCCATGTACAAACAGGCAAAAGCCAGGCTCTATCAGAGCCATGAACTGTTAGCCAGAAAAAGATTCTTGGAAGATCTATATCAAGTACAAATAGAGTATACTGATGTGTCTGTTATTTTCCATCTGAGTGACAAACAATGCAGAACATATGCCTACTTCATAATGAAAAAGTCATTTTTACATTAAACATTTTTGTTAAGCATTCATTGTGATGTTCAGCAGAATGCCATTAGAGGGCATGAAAGAGTAGTTGTGTAGAGAAGAGAATACAGCCTCAAGCAAACTAAGGAAAATAACTGGAATCAAAATAAAATAAGAAAAACATTTTTAGTGAATCACTTCTATTGAGCAATCAGCTCTGGATACTAGTTCTGCAAACCCACACTCTCTTCTTCCTTCTTGAGTCTCCTGTCACTGCAGGGAATCAGCCTTGGCCACCAGCAAAAGCAATATCAGACCCATTTTAGTTCAGCAGCAATATTTAACTTCTTCTGGAATTTTTAAGTCGTGTATTAAACAAGACACAAACCCAAAGGTTCAGTAATCTAACTGCTGTGCCAGTGACACGAGCAAATCAGAGGGATTACAAATGCTTGGTACAAGGGGAGCAGCTGATATCTAAAAGGGTCAGTAAAATAATAACTGATTCACACCAGGAAACAGCCACAACACATGAAATGTATTTTAAAGGCATTTAACAGATTTATATTAACCACTCGGACTGTTGGAAAAGGCCTATGGAAATAGAAAGACATGCCAAAGGAGAACCACCAGCTGCAGACAAAGTTAAACAAAATTCCAGCTCTCTGAGAGACCTGGAGGAAAAGAAAAGGTCCATCACAAGAAAATCATCATTTTCTCCTATGCATCCCAAAGCACAAGTGGAGTGATATATGAGGAGATTATTTCCTGCACTCCACGCATCCTAATAACCCCTTAACTTTCAGAAAAGAAAAAAAACATTGAGGTAATTAAAAGAAGAAAGCAGAGAAATCAAACAAGTATCGAAAATATCATTGCTATTCCCTCCACTCGGGAAAGCACTATAGTTGTCACCATCATTGTCACAAACCCCTAGAGATATGGTGACTCCTTTGCTGTTATTAGGGCTCCTTTTTTTTAATAAGCCCTAATTTTCCTCCCTCAAAGTTCTGTCTGAGACATGTTTTACAAAGGCAGAAAGTCTCTAATTGTTTGTATTTTTATTCCCTATCAGGAAAAGTTAGGGCTACTCTTTTAGTCTTTGCCAAAGAAGCTATCCAAGATTTGTTCATGACAATAGCTTTTGCAGTTTGTTGATGATGTCCTTGGTTCAGAAGGACCAAGGCTAATGTAGCCATCAGACATCCATTGTGGAGTTTCTGCCAGGTGTTTATAGTCAGAAGTGTACTAGGGTGCACTAAAGTTTTTTTCAGGTAAAGCATTTGTGAAGTTGCCAGAACTGCACCAAGGAGAGAGAATAGAGTCTGAAGACATGCAGACTGCACCTACAAGACCCCAGCAGTCAGAACATAACTTATGAAACATAAGGTTTCTCATGAGGGGGTTTTTAATTTTTTTTTTCATTTTATGTCATGATATTCTTGTTCCTCTCCAAATGCTGCATCCCACTTTGAATACAATCTTCACTTATGCCTCCTGACAGTGAGTTCCACAGGTAAACTACATCCAGTAAGGTAATAATGTACCTTCAAACCTTCCTGAAAAATCAAGTCCTTCCAAGAAGAGTTTGGACCTCTTGGCTTACCCATGAAACATGAGCACAGTAGTTTTCCTTCCCTCTCCATAAACTAAGTATTCAGCTTTTGCAGTGTTTACCTCTTTGCAATAAAAGGTGAATGTTTATTCCCAGATCAGCAGACTGATTGCCACTGGATTACTTTATTTTTTAGAAACAGTGAGGTATGAACACTAGTATAACTATTCCCATGCTGTAGAAACAGATTCTGGATGTGTGATATGGGGATCAGAAGCATTATGCATATTCTCAGTTTATAGGATTTTATTTCCTTTTCATGAGACTTTTTTTTGCCTTCAGTTTTAGATGTGATTGGAAGGCTTAATAAAAAATGAAGTCGTTTAAAGCCTCCTCACATTATTTACTTCATGCAGTCAGCATTCACAAGCATCAAAGCTTCTGTTTCAGTGCTATATCAAAAACCATGAAGCTTTAAGGCTTGGCCAAAGAATCAACACAAGCCTAAAGCAGAGGCATCAACTCATGAGACTGCTGACAGAATGGATTAAACAGACTTTTTAAAGTATCATCAGTGCTGTGGGAAAAAAAAAAAAGCACCCTCAGTTCTACACCTGCTTTTAAACTAAGTCCAGCTTTTGTAAACCATTCACTTTTCTGATGCTCAACAAATATCTATTGATGAGATTACATCATCTGCCAAAGAAAATAATTGCTTAAAGGCTTACCTCTGGTTCTGCGTAAAATATATGAGCTAATCATGCTTTCACTAAAAAAAAACGACAAAACAAACAAACAAACAAAAAAACAACCCAGCAATATATTTTCACAATCAAGGAAATATCATAGACCTTCCCTGCAAATAAGGACATTTTCTATGGGGCCTGACTGCTTTCATGAGCAGAATTGGATCCTGAATGAAAAATTTCATTGTGGTGTTCCACAGAATTTGAATACCAGTTCAGATTTTCTTCTTTGCTCAGTTATTATTAACTGGTTTAGTGCTTGGGAGAACTATCACAGTATTTTTTCATTTGTCAGCAATGCCATCACACCTGCATTGTCCATACTGGGAGATTATGCTTTCCCTTATGTCACACTGCTGTTACCTGGCTGCTGCCTCCAGTTATTGCTCATCTACAGGCTGCCTACTTTCTCTGTGCAAAACAAGATTGGCAAGGAACAAAATGCTCTATGAATATGATTTGTCTGTCTTTAGGAATGAAAATTCTCTATTCTCTGCTCCATAGCAGAGTTGCAGCGGAGCCAGGAGCCAGAGGAGAACACTGCTGCTCGCTGCTTTACAAGATGCCTCATCAGCATTAGCTGTCCTGTTCAGAGATCCACAAAGGGACAGAAAAGATCCTTCAGAAATTAATTTTCAGTTGCCTTCTGTTTTCTAATTTTGTATTTTATTGTTCTCCTGGAGCCAAGAGAACAATGTAGGCAATGCACACATATATACAAAATATACATACATTAAAAACATACAGGGAAAAGTGGTTCTTGAGTCAAGGAAGAGAAAGCTTCTGAATAGCTCCTGACCCCCTTTACACAGCTGCAACAGGCAGAAAGGCCTGGAAAGACCTTCTGCAGCACTGCCTTGGGTATGCCAGAGCTGAGGCATCTGATGGCATGGCCCTAACTCTACATCTGAGACTTGTGATGTTATTACTTTCAATTCTGATGCACTTTACTGCAAATCCACTTCCTACCAGTGGCATTTTCTGCTGTTCAGTTACACAGATTAGCAGGCACTCAGTGCATTCCTAGCACATCTCAAACCTTGGAAAGAGTGAAGGGGAGATTGCAGACTAAATCCTGCCTTCTTTTCAGGGTATTGCAGGTCCGTGTGTCCCCAGGGTCTGTGAGCAGCTGGGGGTCCCCTGGGAGGCAGGGTAGGGCAGAGTCTCGCAGACGGGGTCTTTTGCACAGGCCCGGCCCGGGGGCACCAAGGCTATCCCCAGGTATCAGGCAGCCCTGGGGACTCGCTGTTGGGAGCCAGAGGCCATCCCTGCTGTGACAGTGCTGGGGCCAGGACACTGAACTAATGTCCCAGGCCATGGGCTGGGCAGGGGGAGGCCCCAGAAATGCTGCACAGATCCACTGTTACAAGCCATTACAGCCCTCAGTGCCAAGCCACAACATCACTAGAAATGCCAGCTATAGCAGAGTTAATGGAAACACAGTGCTGAGAATTTAATCAGTGAAGCAGTTGTCAAAAAGAGCCATTATACAGCTTTCAGGCCCTGCATGTTGTAGCAGCTTAGAATTGAAGAGGGAAGACTGCTTTTTCTATGCAAGATTGCACAGGTAGAAGTGAGATCAAAGTCAAGAGTACAAGTAGTTGGCTTTAAGACTACCACGTCACTAAGACTTCCATTAAAGATATACTTACACTAACTCCTCTGAAGAGTATACTAGATATTGGGGGGAAAAAAAAGCTTTACATAGATAAGTGTAAAAAGAGCACAATGTGATGTTTATAAATACAGATAATGATGAGCAAATAATGAACAATGTTCAAAAAGATAAAATACCAATAAAATGATGGTGTTCAAAGAAAGCCAAGTAATGGAATTTCAGCAAATGCTGCTTTATTGCTAAATGATCGAATTTAGGGCGGTGGGGGGTACATATTAATGATTAAGATGGCTGTGACCCACAACTCTGTCAGCCTTGAAGCTGACTCACGAACTGTGGGTCTGAACATCAGATAAAAACAACTTTTATGGTCTTGGTAACCTTTGAACACTGGACAATATAATACCATACTTCCTTTGACATTGTGTCATACTTAAGATTATTCTTTGAAAATTCCTTTCAAATTAAATAAATTCCTTCCTTTTGATGCAACTAGAAAAGCATTTATATTGAACTAGAATAGAACTGAGGACAATGACTTGGTCAAATCATAGGTTATTTAAGAAAGCCTTGAATTTATTAAATGCCTGTTTTTAAGCAATGTATGAGAACTATATTATCTGCAAAAATCCTTTGACATTTACATCCAAAGGAACTATTAAAATCATTTGTCTTGCAGCACTGTTGGACATACAGCTCTTTTCAGTAAGATCCACTAGCATATGCCACTGAATTTGAGGGTTTTCACATGTGTTTTGCCTTTTGAATAGTAATGTGCCATAAAAAGGCATGAACTTGTGAAGTTTGGTAGTGCCATTTAGTACCTCCAATCTTTTACTTTCATGAGTCCAACGACTCTGAAAGTTTTTCCTCTGAATTTTAAGAGTAGCATATTTGCAGTGAAGCCTCTTTAGAAGACTTAACTAATTTCCTTAGTTATGCTGTTTGTTATGCCATTTGTTTCTTTCTGAAAAAATAAAATAGTCAGACTTTCCTTCTCTGTGACTAGAACTTGGTCCTTAAGAAGCTGAATAAATCTGATTTATTCAAGCAGTATGCAATTTGAGAATATAAACGTGTAAGTTCAGCTCAATCAGTTAACTTCTATTTCTTCCATGGAGCTTTGTTATTTTATGCCAATTTATACCTTTAGTCCAAAGCTGCTTAATGATAGATTATAAGATATAGTAATAATTATGCAACATTATGTGAAAGGCTTTGTTTAACAGCATTGGCATTGCTTTGAGACCGATAGAGTAAGTTTGGTTTAATTCTATGACGTTGCTGGTAGACATAGACTTTTTTTTTTAGAAGGAAGGAATGTCATTGGCAAAGGAAACATTTTCCTACAAACATCTTTAGATTAATCAAATATCAAGTATAATTTGCAGAACTTGTTCCACATATCAGTGAAAAGATACAGAGCTGATCCAGCACTATCAGCATTTTCTAGCTCTTCTTTCACTTTTCCATGAATGTAGTGATTTCAAAACCATCCTAAAATGTCTAAAGGGCTGTAGAGTACCTAAAGACGTCCACTTCCTGCATCTACTAATAATCCTTTTTCTCAGGTTAGATTTGTGTGCTTTGTTCTTCTTTTAAGGATCCCTCTGCTTGCCACAGAGGTTATTCAGCTTTTTCCTAGTCAAATATATGCAATATGCTGATTTGAAACAATGATACACTAAAACATACCTCTAGGCTCACATACTCAAGATGGTCATGGCTGTCTTGAGGAGCTATCGTGCAGACTTCCTCTTTCCCTTTTCCCTTTGCACACTGCTGCTTCTCTATTCAATATCTATTTCCACTCTTTGATTAAATTTAAGCCATCTCTTGCTCCATGGATTTGCTGCAAGACTTCAAATACCTTAGTAGTTAGGAAGCAGAAGTGTTCTTCAGGCAGAATAGCACATAAATGTCAATTTAACATGTTCTAGATTTGGGACACAATTTCCCCATTCATGTACATCAGTTTTACACTACTTTAATTCTGCCAACTTTAACCGAGTTCATCGCGATTTGAATTGCTGAATAAGAGCCTAAGTGAAGCACCAGAATAAATCAGGAATAAAAATAGCAATCATGTTCCTCATGTCTAATTACATGGACTGTTGTATGGTATTTCCCATAAACAAAGATAACACAAGACAGACAGCCTTTAGTCAGTTGACAGCTAGCTAACAGCCAGCAAGAAGAAATGAAAGTGTTTGAGCCCAGGGGTTTAAAGTGCTAAAGCCTGCATTTGTGTCTGCTTTGTACTGTGCAATGGATTTGTATCACACACTGAAATTTATCTTATGTGTAGAAAACTTCTGCATTTTATTTTCATTTCTTTATTGATTCATTTTTAACTGCCTTTGGTTTTTTCAAGGTTCAGGTGCATGGTGACACAATTGTGCCACAATTACTGTTGAGTCAGCTAGGTGACAAAAAGGTGATACAGATAAGCAATGGCTCACTGGATGGGATAAGCATGTCAGCAGATCTAGAATTCAAACATCTGGAAAGAAAGTTATGTGCTTTGGGCTACATCCAGCCCTGGTAAACAGGCAAGTTCATTGAAGATGTTATACCAGCTTTGGCAGTAAAAGGAATGCCTGAATAATTCCAACTACTTAAAATGCAGAAGCTCACTTAATAAAACAAGCTATCATGTCTATCTGCCTCTTCATTGCATATCTGGTTACATTTAGGGTCTCACTCCTCTCCTTCAAAGCTATCCATCGTATTAGCCAAAGCTCCTGTGGATGACCTCCCAAGAGATCTCCGGGCCACTGAGCTCTCTAGAGACAAAGATAAAAACTGGACTTATAACAATGGGAAACAAAGCTCTCCTGACCACTCACTCACAGTGTCATGTCTCCTTCCTCAAAGAGATGAGCTCTGACGGGAACCTCCGTGTTTTCAGAACAAAGTATAAAATCCATCACTTAACATGGTCTTCCTTAGAATAAAAGATATAAAATCCTGATGTCAAGGAGGTGATGAGAACGAGCTATGGAGTTTTAAATGTATTTACTTTTAGAGTCTGGAATGTGTTCACACAGTACAATGTATGAGGTGTGGCACAACTGCTTCAGCAGGCAAGGAGGTCACCAATAGCATACTTCTGTGCAGGGAAGAGACTAAACAGGAGTGAGGCGCGGAGCGATGAGGGACTGGGTATCACTGTAGTTTAACTGTAACGAGTGACTGGTGGTCTCCATCTTGACCAGTGCTCAGGGTGGTCTACATAAATTAGAAGGACTATCTTTGACTATTGAAGGTTTTCAATCTTTGTCACTCAGATAAAAGGTAAATCTCCAGATTCAGAAGCTGTGATCTAATATTTCCTGTGCCATATATTTTATTTCTTATGCCCTACCCAGAGGAAACCATAGTTGCATGTGAAATACAAAGGATAAGTAATGGTTTTCTTGTGCTGTTTACTAGCCCCACTTGTCTAGCGCTATATGTCTACATATATAGACAAGCCAACACAGCTTAGACTTCATGGTGCATGTACCCAACAGGGGTTATTTGCGAAAACTTCTAAAGTTTCAGAATTTCAGCTGTAAAGTAATGATTTTGTAAGAATTTCCCTCTCATAGTTATCAGTCATGATTAGGTTCAAAATCCTACTCTGCTGCTTACAAAAAAGCAGCATGCTTGAGGCAAATTGAAGTTTGCTTACACTACAGACTGCTGTAGTGCAAAAATATTGCTACAAGCTCTACACACGTATAAAATTAAGGAGCCTATACACTTACTTAAACCAGCTTCAAAGGAATTCAGTGTAGAATCAGTATCTTGCCCTGGCAAGACAGCTGCTGACGTCTGATCCATTTTGACTTCTAACACATTAATTCTCAAATAGACATATACATGAAGTTAGGTTATGGTTCTTATTGTTTTGCCCATTTGGGATTTTTGTTCTTTATATCTGAATATGAAGAACTGATTTAGTGAAGGCCTTGAACCTGCAAAATTGAGCTTGTTTAGAATTGTCTCCCTGAATAATACAGCTGAACATCCCTGCAGTTTTTCAGGAGCACACAGTTAAGCAGATACCTGCATGTTTGCAGGTTTCAGGCCTCCACTATCCACATATTTGCACCATCCCTTTATGATTATATACGTTATTTGTTATATCTTTAAGATTTAGAGTGTGCATTCCAGACATATAATTAAACTATAGACTGGACTAAATCCTAATTTCAGGTAAGTCAGCATAAAATAAGAGCAGTATAATTGAGATGAAGCTGCTGATTTCAAGTGCACTACTTTGGATTTTACTGGTGTGGTACAAATTAAAATCTGGCCTATAGTTGCTATTGTTTCTATTCGGAAAAAACCCTTCGTCACAGTTATTTTTTCTTCACATTGATAGGGCAGTAAATAAGTACTTAGCCCATAAAATGAATATGGTACATGAAATACTTTGTCTTTGTATGCTTGCAATGTATGTAGCCTAATACGAGTATAGAAATGGATTAGACATTCCTCTTTAGTTAAGAGATATATCAGTGCATAAAGTCACAGTCTGGGTTCATTTAGCCTTTTCATTTGTAGTGCTCCATATTACATGAGTGCAGATCTATTTGAATCTCTTTAATATTCATGATCCTCTCACCAGTCTGAGTGAAAGAGATAAAGCTTTTGATAGCAATCTCAGCAACTTGATTAACAATGCACTAATCATCACTACCATTGACCTGATTCAGAAATGTTTTCAATTCATCCATCACTTTATAACCAAAGATGATTGCATTACCTTACCATTTTTTATTTAAATAAAACCACATGAGCTGTAAATATCTTGCCATTTTACTAAATGCACCTTGGTACCAAATTAATTTATTTTTAAAACTAAATACCAAAATGACCTATAATAACCAATTAGGGCAGGAGCATAGGGAAAGCATATCACAAGTGGTCTGCAATAAAATCAATTCACTTTGACTTCACATCAATAAATGTTAAATTGTGCCAAGGAATTAATTTTGCAATAAATTGTTATTGTTGTTATAAAATCTAACTAACGCATATTACCAGGAGTAATTATCCATATATCAGAATGCATTGAATGTAGAGTGTGCACTATAATTACCCCCAAAATTGCTTATCATTCAAATGGTAATTTTAGGGATAATGTTTCTTTAACTATAACTTTATAAATTTCATTTGAAATTTATTTTTTTAGGGGTTTGTTCCTTTACTTGTTACTGGAAAGAAAACAGAAAATGGACTGTGAAAAATGCACAATATAATAAGTATGCTAATGTGTTTTAATCAGTATTTCTTACTTTTATATATAATTGCCAAATGTTGCAACAGTATTAGTAAAGTAAGATACCTCACTTTGAGTGGAATTCCCTTCATGAGTGCCAAAAGGAATCTCCAAATCTATTCATAGCAATAGGCAGTGTGTAGCGCTGCAAAAAATATTACCATCCAGCTCTGTGCAAATATAAAACCTGTAGTTGTCATTAAATGTTATTATTAACTACTACATTTTTAATTATCCTAATGTTTGTCTTCAGCCTCAAGTCCATGTTCACAGGGATTTGTTTCAGAATTTTGAAATGGTAATCAATGACCAAACAGGCGGGAGAAAAAAGAAAACTATTACTTGATTTGTAAAACCAGGTAGATGGAGAGTTTCATGTCTTCTGAAAGTTTTGTAGGCCATGAATATCTTTCCAATGACCAACCGGGAATCGTTCAAGACTAGGACAAACTAAAGCAATGTACCCCCACAGTCTTCCTAATGGATGGGTAATTCTAATTTAGGATGCAGAAGAGCCAAGTAGACATTCAAGCCTCTAAACCCTTTTGCCCTTTTTAGATCTGGGATCATTGAAAGGTTAATTCCACAATGCAGATATTACCCTTTTAATAATTTCTAAAGACTGTGATTAAATTGGGTGGATCATTACATGTTTATAGTTATGACAACTGTTCTCAGCTCACTTGAAGCTTTATGATTGCGTTTGGGCTTTTTCCTTCTTTTTTCATTTTTTAGGTACTTTAACAGCGCCATATATCTGAAGTTCTGACCTCCCTATGGCATAGATAAATATGCCTAGAAAAAGGTCAGTATTATGTATAACTGGGTCATCAGACACGGAACCGTTTATATCTAGATACAGTTCCTAACAGCATCCAGTTGTATTTTGATGGATTAAGTCTAAGTTAGTGGTGCTTGTTTAGTTTCATCATCACTATTCAAACTAACTTAAAAATTTTTGGCAATCTATTTTGACACGGCAGGGAGCATGAATGATTTTATTCATAGAACTGTAGTTTAGACGTAGTTGACAATTATAAAAGGAAGAGATGAGGGAAGACAGCTCAGCTGGTGCTGCTGTGCAATGAAGCTCCTCTGTGCAATGGGAACCTCAGTGTGTGCAGCTACCATTGCTGCCTTTTTCTGCATATAATAACTACAAGAAGGAAAAGAACAGTGAAACAGTCCTTTACACATTCAGAATAAAGATGATGATTAACTTTGATGATGAACTTTGACTTTTCATCTTATGAAATAACAGTATTCTGTTGACTGTATGCTTTATGCTACCTTATTTTCATAACCATGCATAGTAGCTCTAATTAGACAACAGAAAGGCTCTTGCAATGTGTTTTAGAAAGGTTTTTAAAAAAAAAAAAAACACTTTAGAAAGTGCTTTAAAAAACATAACTGAGAAGTGTCATTAATAAAAATGTTTTGATTCTATGGGAGCTACTGAATTTGCAATTTCATCAGAAAGTGTTTGTGAAGGCGACCAAAACATTTATTTTTCAAATGTCTGTAACAGGCATCCTGAGATGTGAACAGAATTTTCTAACATTGTCTTTATTGCCTTAGGTTAACTGCTGATGTCTAAAAAACCCAGTGTGCTAGCAGGAACCCAATCGTTAGCAAGAATTGATCACGATCGTGAAAGTGCACTTTCCTTTTGGAATTGAGCAACAGAGTTTGTAATGATGAAATGGATGATCTCTTAATTATTCCCCACATCTTGTAGTTGTAAGGAAACATTCTAGTAAAGAGCAGGACATTTTAAACCTTCTGAAACTGCATTGTGAAAAACTTTGGCATAACTGGGTGCATGGGACTTCCCGTACTCCACTTGGGATACCCAGTCTAAACCAACTTAGGTAGATTCCTGTCTAGGTCAGTCCAAGTTAGGCTACTTCTATAACCCAGTCTCATCCTGCAGGAGCACAAAGGGAGGTTAGCTAAGATTACACACCTATGGTAGCTAAAATTTGGTGGTAGGATTTTTATTGCACTGACTTTAAGCTTCTTTCTTTATATTACTCCTACAGAAAGCTTGAACTCTCAGAGAAACCCGAGGGTCTTGTAAACCAGGTGCTGTCAAGTATTTTTGAAGATCCTGACATAATAAATCATTAGGAATATTAAAATGATATTTTGAGAATGAAATACAAAGAAAAAAGTAAAGTTAAGATATCCACCAGGCATATACAGTACTTAAAATGAAGCCTCTGCATGTGAATTAGTTAAATGTACCTTCCAGTAGGTGCTGCTGATTCAATAGGTTTGTAGGTGTGAAAATAGTTTCTTTTCATATTACTTTCAAGACCCTTCTGAAGTGAATCATTTACATCCAATGTGTGAATTTTTAATCGATTATCTAGATTTAATTCTGATAAAGAAAAATCTGTATCAGCTTAGCCATTTAATATGAAAATACATTGCCTAGAGAAATGTTATTTTAAAGCTGTTTGCCTTTTAAATTGTAACAGTCTGTATATCTATTTGTCTAGACTCCATCAAGGGGACTATTGTAGCTGGAGGCATTGGTTTGAAGAAGACTAAAGGGCTACATCATGTCAAAGCCTCAAGTAGGAATTATTGCCTTTCTTGTCTCAGTTCACAGCTGTATTATGTCACCAAATCACATCACAGTGTAATCAAAGATGAATAAAATATTTTTTTTCTTTACCTTAAACGCTTTCCCTGTCAATTACAATCAAAGGACATGATTTCAAGTCTGTCAGTTTGCTGGGTTCTCTCCTACTGATGACTCCAAAACTGTAATCTGCTAAATATAAAATGAATCAAAGAAGTCTTAGAATGATTCTGCTATTAAGAAGAATGTTTTTCTCCCACAGGGGACAGGAAAGTAATTGGTCTTTAAAGAACGAAATCAAAGATGTTAAAAAATGACCTTTTTTGGTCCTTTCCTCTCCACCTTTGGCTTTTTGGGGTTTTCCTGTGCTAAACTCTCAGCCTTTCAGTATTGTCCTCTTAAGAAGATAGGCATAAGTATTCTAATCAAATCTGTCCAGTTTTGTGTGCCATTAGAGTAAACATTTAACTGGCATCTTGTTTGCTACATCACACCTTTTTTTCCCCTCAGTATTACTGTCGATTAGGTGCTTTGTAATGGGCAGGCTGTACTCCTGCTGCAAGTCCAACTTCTAGGCATTTTACTGGCTTGATTACATCATTAACCATAATCAAAAACATTTCCCCAGAATGATTTTAGCTTGGTAGTAAGGATTGCTTCCTTTGATCTCAGTAGCATCATTTTACGATAGGTTGCTCCTCATTTACACTACAAATGCTGGCAAAAATGAAAGTGGTATCTTCACTAGTAATACCAGATAAAATAAAATAACTGGTTCAGCAGTCATGCCAGCTGCTTTCATCGATGAACAATTACTTTTTTTCTTCTAAGGAAAAGTATGTATATACACATATATATGTATGTGTGTGTTATTCTGTGTACTGCAATTTTCTAATGTATATCCTCACATTATACTTAACAACACATCCTTTTTCAGTATTTTAAATGTGGCAAAAAAGCATGTCAGTGGATTGCAGCTTTGCAAAATGTTTTCAGTCACAGCAATCACACCTGCACTACTCACATATAGACCAGAAGTTTATTTTAGTGCACTGTAGTCTTGTCAGAAGCCTCACAGATATCAGACTTAGTTCCTATGATTTCTAATGACACGTCTTAATTATAAGACTTGTTTAATAGTTACAGCTCACATCAGTTACCTGCGCTGTGAAAACATCAAGTAGCCACTCCAAAACTGAAAACCTAGATGGCAGACTTACCTACTACAGTGAAATTATACATGTGCTATTCTAGAGCACTAACAGCAATACACCAGATGCATATAATAAAAATCACGTTTGATCTGAACTGTCTCCAGCACTGAGCTAGAGCTGACCCATGTGGGTGTGACAGACAGTGGATGTTCAAAGACCATACTACTGGCAATGCCCTTGATCTCTCCTGTGCTCTTCCTGTCATATTTTACAACTGGGGCTTTTGGTCTTTTACGGTAGATCTAAAGTTTACTGGGGGAAGCTGGGAAGTGTTTTGAGGTCTGCAGCATGTTTCAAAGGGATAGAAAGGGAAGAGATGGTCTGTGGACCTCTCTGAGCTGTATATGTATGCTTGACTTCTGGGGGTTGGGTTTGATGTCCCAGCTGTTCAGTCCTATGCCCCTGCCTTAGTCCCAACTGCAGAGTCACAGGAGATGGAGAATTTACATAGCCTCTCACCTTCCCTAGGAGTTGGGAGCCTCTAGCTACTCTGGATGCCAAGTCCCACTTGCTAACAGATTGTGTAGTTGAGTAGATTCCCCAAAACCTTATTTCCTTATGAATTTATTCCCATTTCAGAGCAAAAGTGCTGCACTTTACAAATGTCTAACAGGCACTTGTCTTCCATATGCTTGTTTGAGGAGTAGTAGAAAAGGAAAAGGAAATTAGTGCCATCCTCTTGTTGGTTCAACCAAGGAAATTTGTTTGATGTTCTTCAGTTGCTGATACTTCTGTAGACTAACATAAGCCTGAAAGAAACAGTATAAAATCCTAAAAGCTCAGAATCTGCTGAAATTGTCATCAGCTCATGCCATCCACAGTGGCAGAGGACTAAGGTTTTCCAGTAACACACTTCCAATTTTTAGAGGTGCCAATGAATGAAGGAAGAGTGGCCACTGGGTCCTCCCTTGGCAGGTGTCCAAGTGAGCCAGGATGTATTTATGTGGCTATTCCCTGGCTTTTTGGACAAAGAAAAACAAATACAGTCTCTGGAGGCCAAGTCTAAAATGGTCACTGCCTTTAGCAGGGTGATGCACCACACAGTCTGCAGACATGGCGACACAGGAAGCAGACTGCCTGCATCCATCAACTTAGTAAATGCCTCCAGATTAGCTGAAATATTTTGAAACAGCCGATAATTATAAAAGAGTTGCTTGCCATTGCATAATTATTTTATAAACCACATAACATACAACTGTTACTAAGTCACAGAGGCCCTCTTCACACTGTACCATATGGCTAATGGCTTCTATCGCACATCACACCATACTGAGTATTCCTTCTCATCATACTGTATTGGCTACTGTCTCAGTTTGCTGCTAATGTCTGTGTTACCCTTTCACTGCATGTTTATTTTATGAAATTGTGGCATCTGTTTTTGGTGTTTATTCTAAAATGACAAAGTGCTACGTTTCCAGCCCTAGCCTGAAAATTACCTCAGTATTAATTTCCCAAGATAGATTTAAAAAATATATTTTTGTGGTCTTTTTCCTGAGTCTCTGACAAACAACTTTTGACCTTTTTTATCATTTTGATTTAAAGTAAGGGGTTGGAGGGTGGGTGCTGTTTCTTGAATTTTGTTCCTGAATGATTCGCAATGTAATATTGAATCTTTTCTTTCTGTTGCTCGTAATTATGTTTTGCCTACACTCACCAAGCTGCCAAAATATTAAAATATAAATAGCCTTCTTTTTCATTCACATTGCAAACATCTTCACAATTTTTTTACAGCAGATATCTAATTCTAGTATGAAAGCAGTATTGCAGGACCATGCACAAAGAACATTTTTCAAAGTTTCGGTGGCATCATAGCAGCTGGAATATAATTTAATATAAAAAAGTGCTGCAATGGTAAGCTGTATTTTAAACTTTCTAAATAGTACTTTGAATAAGTGATTAGAATTGGAATGGTCCTGAGATTTTTATTTTGTATTATCAACTAACATATCTGACTCAGTCAAAACATCAGTTACACCCCAGATAGCACCACTGCCAACAAAACCCACAAACAACTTGTGTTTGAGGGCCCAGTTCCAACAAAAGTCATGTTTGGCATTGGCCAAGCATGTGCTGTGGAACTGGGTCATTTGCAGTCCTTCTCTCACAGACAAATCCTGGATTCTCTTCTGCAGCCACAGACACCCCTTGACAACAGAAGTGGTAACAGTCTGTTGGGTAAGACAGCCAGGTCAAGGGTAGCTACATTGCTGGCAACAGTGTAAATGTTATGCACTTGCTTCTCCAAGGTGAATCACATGGAAAAGTGGTCATGACCATCTGTGTGCAAGTGTTGTGTTGTTGGCCCTCAATGTAAGACTCACCATGGGACTCTCAAGTCTGGTTTTAGCATCTAATCCAGCTCTTGTTAAAGTTGATGACTTGTTTCACAGGTACTTCTGCAAGACCTGAATGAGGCCTTTGGAGGACAACTAGTTTCAAGTTCCTCAGTGTCTGTGTAAAAGGAATTGCCCATGAGCAGTATCCCATGGGATGTTCCTAGGCAGTCCTACAAGGCCTCGGAATGTACTCACCCACCACCTCAGAGCTCACCTCGTCTTTCAGCATGGTTCCCCTGCAAATGGCCTGTTCTTTCACCCTGCAGACCAGTACTAAGCTAAAAGTCAATCTGCTTACTGAATGTCCTGACAGATAACACAGTTACAGGGAGCTAATTGGCAAATTCAGGCATTTACAACACTCGGCAAAATGACTCAAATTTGTTGAAGCATTTTGAAGCTGTCTCTCCTGCTCATGGTGTTCCTCAGGCATTTACAGTAACTGATGCCTAGGGAAAGAGAAGAAAGACCCATTCCAGCACACCAACTCTCTGCTGAATACTGCGTGCAGCAACTACAGAGCCTTAACTACTTCTTAATAAGTTTTTTAATTGACCTGTTCTAGTTTCAAGTGTCTTGTGTTATCTTTTGCTTGTTTTTTCTCTTCCTAGATATCATGCTGTGAAATTGCCTCAGTGAAGCAAAGACAGAGTGAAACAATCATGCACAATGCGCGCAGACTAAACTAGAGGGTTCACAAGTATCAGCCTGCACGTGAAGCTGGCTACGCTTCTGATCCATCATTTGGAAAATGCTAGTAATTCAAGAAGAGTAGAACATTCTGGGGAGAAAGGGTTTGTTAAATGCCTGATAGACAGTGAGAGAACTTTCAATCCTATTTCATTCAAAATCCTTGTATACCTGAGTGCAGTTTATTACTTAATGACATGACTTAATGCTTGTTGACTGGACATCACTGCAGTTTTGCCAACTGCATTGAAACATGTTCCCATAGTAATCTCACACTAATATTTAGCATGACCTGAATACTATAAGGTGTGAAGTTTTGTTTTATTTGTTTGTTTTTATTAAATTTAACTTTTACAAATCTAGTGAAGTTTTGAAATGGTATAGAAGAAAGCAACATGATATATTAATGCACAAATAGTAAGAAAGAAACAGTAGGAAAAGAAAGTAAGTATTAATTAAGGGTTTTTTTAAATATTCTCAGGAAAACAAGGGAAGAGTTGAGTTCGTAATACATTATCCAGACAGTCTGTCTGGATTGCCAGTATGCCTTTCATGAAAAGAAGATTTGTAATGAGCCAATAGGTAATCTAAGCAATATAAACACTAATCAGATAAAGGATCCTCAAAAGTGACAGTAAAACAGCCTTATACTTAAATTGGACTATTGACTTTATGGAAAAAGATCTTTACATCAGGCATTGTGGTCTGCAGAACTACAGAGCCATAGTTTGTGTGTTTGTTATTGTCACACAGATTATGGAATTACCATGTGAAACGAAGTTTGACTTTACCTTGTGATTTCCTTTGCATCTATGATATTTGAATTAAGGGTTATTCAAAAGTTATGCCTCATTTCCTTCCATACCTCCATCTTCAGACTGCTGTCAAGTATTATTTATTAAGTCTATTATAGTACCACATGGAGACCCTAATCAAGATTATGCCCCTACTGCGTTAAACTCTGTACATTATAAAAGATAATCCTTCTCCCAAATTCTTACATCAACATAAGCAAAAGATGTTAGCATAACATCTCATGATAGCGTAAAAAGAACTTAAGTGACTTGATCAATGGCCAGTGGTAAGTCAGTGGCAGAGCCAAGAGCAACATAATTTCCCAGCTCCAGCCCTCTGCTCCTAATCAGCAAGAATGTGGCAAGAATGACAGTGACAATGCATGAGAAATTATTAATTTTTTTGCAAGATGAAAGGAAAAAAACATTATTTCCTTTTTTTAACCACTACCCAAATTGTCCATTTGGGCAGACATCTCTTTGGCTTGCAGAAATAAACTGCAATGTAACAGAATGCTTATTGACAGGATGAGGAAAACCAAAACCTCTTGAAAAGTAATTACTATGAGAGCAAATATCTGTTCTACATTATCTAACGTTCTTTCCTTTCCACTGCCCAAGACCCATGGTTTTCATCTCTGTTCTCTATATTTTAGTCAAGACAGAACAGAAGCTCCTCGGCCTCACCGATCTGGTCAAGCACGAAGATATTCCCATTAAAAGAGGTGTGGTTACCCTGTGGAAGGAAAACATATCCTCTTCCAGATTCTGCCTCTGTTTTTTAAGCATAGACTGAGTAGCAGACAAACAGTAGAAACTACTACTATTGCAACAAGCTATTTTAACAACTAATACATTCAAGGGTATCTATTAGCTGCTTCTAATCCTAATATGAGCAATATGTCTCAATTTCTTCATCTTAGTTTTCTTTAAAATAATAAAATTAGTACAGAAAGATTGCCTTTCGCAATAGAAGTAGATTTACTGTTGATGCTCTTCCTTAATTATGTGATGAAAAGGCAAGTCAGACACAAACAGGAGCAAGCAGAGCCAGGATGATCATTTGAGAGAATTTCCAAATTCAGGGGCAGCAAGGACAAAGACATTCTCCAGAAAACAATTCCTGATAAATAACTGTTGGAGTATCTCAACTTAGTCAAGAACTTGGTGATAAAATGAGGTAAATCCTATGGCCTCCAACTAGGTCTAGGCTTCTGCATTTAACAAGAACCTCAAAACCTTTTACTGATGAATTGTGGCTGAGATATATGCAGGCTGAAGAGCTCTTCAGAGTCTGTTCCAATGAAAATATTGTCTAAGTACATAAGCATTAGAGCTGAACAAATAATTCTCAATGAATAATTTATCTGATTGATTTCCTCTTTTTATTCTCTCCCTCTTCAGAGGCTATGCACGGACAGAACAAAAAGTATATTGAATTTATTCATTATATGAAATTATTCACAATCTTGTTCAGTGAATAATTCTAGGCCTGCAAATCCTTTGAACTGCGGACTTTGAGTAGCTAATTTGCAGCTCACCCCATAAAGTGTGTAATAACGAACTAACTAGCTAGCCAAGCACAGGTTTTAATTGCAAGACTCTGACATCTGAATGAGTCCTGTTTGAAATTCAGTTCAGTACATGTACAAATGCTCAAGCTAAAAAGTCATTTTTCCCAGGCATTTTCCCTACTTCAATGCAAGTGCTCCTAAGCTGGGTTTGAAGTATTTGGAGGATACAAGGCTATCCATTCACTCAGTTCTGATAGTCTTCTTTTCTTCTAATGAACCTTAGCTATAAATGGATGATCGTATTCGGGAGCAGAACCATTCAACTTAGTGTGAAAGTGCACATTAATAAGACTAATAAGAAGGTTCATGTGATAATTTTTGCCCGACTGAGAGCTCACACGGACAAAGAAGGGAAAGGAAAAATATTGTCTTGAACAAGTGAAAACACTGAGTTGAGTCTGGCAAGTCTCCACAGAGCCAGAACCACAGTCATTTTTCTGCCTTCTTCCTTCTCCACTTTATTTACTCCTGTCTGTCCTTGTCAGAATCGTCAGTTTTAAAAGTGAACTTCTGGGTCTCCATATCACTCTTCTCCTTGAAAGACTGGCTATAGAGAGCTGATCAAAACAGAGGGCAGGTAGACAACCAGAGCAGGATTTCAAGGAAGGCTTTAGCATGCTTTAAAGTGTTTCAGCTAGGGGCTTGCTGAGGTCAGAGACAGCATTAACTGGAATTTGTCTGCCACTTCTTTGGAGTTTCTGCGTATCCCTAGAGGCTTTCTCATATCCTACCTTTGAACTTCAGACTTTTAGCATGCTGGTGTATATCTCATTCCACAATTTTGATTGTGAATCTAGCCAAAGAAAGAAGCTAGAGTTTATTTACCACCCATCAATCAGCAAATAAATTATTTACAGATGTGTTCATTTATTTGACTCATTTATTTACTTATGACTACAGCAAATACCACCACCAGACAGTGTCCAGATGGAAAACAATTACCTCACACTGGAACCGTATGCTTCCTAAGAGAACTTAAGAAATTATCTGAATTTCAAGCAGTTAGAAACACTTAGAAGTAAGTTCAGGCCTGGTTTTGCAAGAAAAACTCCTTTGGATACAGTTGCTGTTAAATCTTTCTGACATATAAAAAAAAAAAAAAAAAAGGATTCGACCTTCAGAAAGAGGCTTAGGACACCACGAGTCCAACCTGAGTGGTAATCCTGTGTAAGTGGCAACTCAAGAGTAGACTCTAATCCTCTGAAAACTTGCCCTGTACACTGTGTCAAGTACAAGAGTAACCAAACCATGTTGTTTATCCAAATACATGTCACCTAAGGCTCAAAGTGTTGCTAGATGTACCATGTCAGAATTCACCAGGAGAGGAAGAGCCCTTTGATTACACCAGAAAAGAAATAACTAGAATCATACTAGCAGATCAAATTCAAATATAAAACTTTATGCTACTTGAAGTTGCTTAATAAAAATTATAGCTACTTAAAACGTAACTATGGAGGTAAAATGGAAGCACAATGAGATTGATCTAATATAGATCAGTATATATGACGAGGAAGAATGTATATATATACTTCACTGGCATCTCACACACTTCACAAATCCAGGGAAGTAACAGCTCTACACTAATATCCAACACCAGGAATTTGCAGTTTGAGACCTTCTCTGCATCTCCAGTCTGCGTTGAAACAGAATTCAGCCTATCATCTGGATCATTAGAGTCCAAAACTCTACAGGCCCCACATCATTACTCAAATGGTAGAAACGATAGCTTTCATCTGCACTCCTCCAAATCCAGATGCACTGTCATTTGCTCCTGCTGTGGTATTGCATTTTGAACTTCATGTTTGACTGGGTTGTGCCTTACAGGCAAAATGGATCCCTTATAATTGTAGAGAAGAATTGAACTAATTCAATTTCCAGACATCTTTAAAGATGTTTGTGTTCCCAGATATGTGGTCATTTGGAGGGATGCTTTTTCAGACGTGGCTCTTTCTGCTTCTTTCAGGTACAGAATGGGACAGAACCCTTGCGAGAGTCTCCCAAGGAATGGTATTAGATGATAGCTTAAAACCAAATGCAATGTTGGGGTACTTAAAAAAATAAGAATTCAGGAAGCAGTTTCTACATACTAAAAAGAGCACAACCCTGTGCTAGAAAGAACTGTATGACCATCTTGTTTAAATAAGAGACAAGAAGATGATCAACATCATGCCTTATTAATAATAAAACTGGAAGTAATAACGATGGAACTAATCTATCTTGGAGGGAACAGTATATTCCTGTATTTCCTGTCTTGGAGGGAGGAGCAGATTTTTGCTATAGAAACTCCTTTCTACATCCAAAAAGATGGGTTTCATCAGAAAGCTTATTTCTTGTTGTAAAGAAACTGAATTATTTTGGAGGTTTGCCAGACATCATGAAAAGCTAGGTTTCCTAGGGATTTCTTCATATCAAGGAGTATGAATCCCATTAACATGAGAGGGGAAAATATAATAAGGCCTTGAAAATCCTTACTTATACACACACAGAGACACACATATTCCAACAACTTTACAAGTAATACTTCGTTTTTTAAGAGATTCCTAGGTATTTTCAAAATAGAGAGAAGCAGCAGATGAGTTCATTAAATGAAAAGTGATTTGGACAGGGACACCAAAGAAGGAAGAAATTGTGAAGATTTAGTAACAGAGAGGCAAAGAGACCTACCTTCATTTTCTCCTGTTCAGGAATCTGGGAACTGGCTTTGCCTTGATTGACCTTCCCTAACAGAATACAGATCAGCATGGGATATTTCTGGAGACCGTTACTTATAGTCTGGAACATGGATTGTCAACCATAGACTGCAGCGGATATATACTTAATTTAACAGCTATGAATTCCTTCACTTGCCAAGCACTGTCAGAAAATTTCTATTACGCAGACAGAAGGTGATCACCATAAATTTAATATCTTACAGATCTTCTTTTTTGCTGTTCGTGGTCAGCCTTTTACATTTTCCGCTTACGGAGGTACAGATGGGATTCACTAAACAGCACAGAACCTAAATATACTGATGCCCTCCATTATACTACAATATCAGTTTACAAACATGAAGCCTCTGATCATTAAGTAAACTAAATACACTTATAAGTTGAAATCACCCTATCAGTGCTATAGTTTTACATTCCTATTTTCCTTTCTTTTTTGTTTTGTTTGCCTGATACAGAATTACTTTTTCCAAGGCTAAATAAATAGCAGATGGGTCAATCTTTAGGTCACAAGTTGTATGTTTTCATTGTCAGGTAATATTCATAGCACAGCAGGGCTAAATGATGCTCCACAGTTTGAGGGCATTTGATGGAATCTTTGTAGTGATTACTTTAAGCGATGACATTTAAGTGGTATGAAGTGGACATCTAAATCTTTGGATTTTGGAATGAAAACTGTTGTGAGGAGATATTTTCAATGACACAAATGAGAATCAGTTCTCTGCTTTCCTTTTCTCCTAACCTTATTTGCATTGCCCAAAACCAAACAATTCAAGTCATCTTGACACCCATAACATCCTTGTAAATATTGGGTAGCTTTTCACTTTATGTTATTACCCTCTGAACAGGGGAGCCCAGAACTGGGGACAGTACCCCAGATATGACCTCCCCTGTAGTAAACAGAGAGGAAGAACCACCTTCCTCCATCCACTGGCAACACCCTTCCTAATGCTCAATTTGATGTCCACTAGGACCTCCAGGGCCTTCTCTGCAAAGCTGCTTTCTAGCTGGTTGGACCTCAGCCTGTGCCAGTGCCAGCAGTTAGTCCTGCCCAGGAGCAGGACTTTGAATTTCCTTTTGTTGAACTCTGAGATTCCTGTCAGCCCATTTGTCCAGTCTACCGATGCCTTTGTGAACAGCAGCAGAGACATCTGGTGTATTAATCACTCCCACAAGTTTTGTATCATCCATAAAGTTGCTGAAGGTGCGCTCTGACCCATCACCCAGGTCATTAATGTATAGCACTACCCACCTCAGTATGGACCCGTGGAGTACACCACTGGCTTCCAGCTGGGCATCATCCTGCCATTGAGTTAGGCTTCAGCCCACCTCACTGTGCCCTTACCTAGCCCATACTTTATCATCTTAACTATGAGAATAACATAGGAGGCAGTGGAAAAATCCTTGCTAAATTCATGCTAAATAGTAGCAACTGCTCTCCCCTCATCCACCAATGAGGTCATGTCATTGTAGAAGGCTGTCAGGCTGGTGACACATGCAAGATGTTCCAAACACCTTGTTGTCCTTCATATCTTTGGAAATAGTTTCAGCAGTTACTTATTTTTCATTGGAATATTGATGAGTCATCCCCTATCCACCTGAACATTTTTATGGATTAGAAAAAAAAAATATATCAATATTAGTACCTCACTGAGAAGAACAAATATAGAGGACAAGTTGTGAAATAATCCTGGTTCAGGTAAGGCATAGATCTAGGCTAGGATAATTTATAATTCTCTTGATCAACAGACTTAGGATGGAAATGCAAATTCTGTGACCAATGACAAAACAAAGCGTAGATCCTAATTACAGCTTATGAGAAAAATATTTTAAAATCTTGAAATAATTTTCATATTACAAGATTGACAATGTTCATAGTTTCTGTATAGCAAAACCTGTTCCACAATCTTCCAAAAGTTTTTTTGCCCTTTTTTGTTTTTCTCTTTAACAGAATAAATTTTTTGCTAGTGAAGTAATTTTAGAAAATCTGTAAAATTAGTTTCTCTAATAAATCATTAAAATGCACAAATCTGAAGTATAAACAAACTTTTTAAAAAACCAAAAGGCTCTGTGCTGATAAACAATTTTTTTTCTGACTCCATTTACACATCACTTCGTAACATTAAAAAGGGATAAGGCCTGGAGTTCAAAGTTTAAAAAAAAAAAAAAAAGGAAATCACATCCCAAAAGTGCTGTTTCTGCATTAGGAACCCATTGGTTGTGATCAACAGGAGGAGGAGGAGACTCCAGCCGACCCTCTCTCTCCTCCGGTGTTGTTGCTATGGCAATACTGAGCATCAGATTAGACCAGCTGTAAAGAGAAACATGCTGTGTGCTCCCCAAGTCCCTAGTTTGCTCTTTCTTTTGTTGTTTTTTTTATTAAAATAGCAACACAGGTTGTTTGCACTGAACATGTATAATAATGATGCGTGGAAGAATAAACTCATTAGACAGCAGAAGCTACCGTCAAGGCAAAAAACTAGTGGCAATTAAAAAAAAAAGGCATTTTGTATATTTGGTAAACCCTCACGTGTGTCAAGACAGAGCTGAAAACTAAATGAAATCTCTCTGTATTTATATTAGCACATTAATTTTAATCACTTGTGCTTAGGGTTTGTAAACTTTCCTTTGAACCCATAGTCAGGCATGGACTATTTGCAGTACTGGCCTGAAGTGAATAAAACCTTCCAAAAGGAGGTTAACATAAACCTACAATGGAAACCTCCCAAAGAGAATTTTGCATTACAGAAATTAATGAATGAAACAGAAACTTCATTTCCATTGTGTGTTGGATTTTTTCACCCTAAAGAGTACACTTGGGATCTTTCACTTATCTACTCCCCTTAAGGCTGCTTATGTCTATCATTAATGTATGGTAGGAACACAAATTAATGATAAAATCCACTGCCTGCATGTATATACATACACACACACACACACACACCATTTTTTTTACTGTAGAAAAGAGCACAGCTTTTTGAGAGATTGTATGTATCAGAGACACACATCCTACAGGAGTGAGGGAATCTAGAAAAAGCTCACTGTTGTTTGAATCCTGTGGAGTTGGTCTCTGTCCTCTTGGTAACTGAGGGTCTGGCTGGCACATTGGCAGTGTTTTTCAAAATCCATGCACTCTTTTGGTACTTAAGCACTGTGACTTTATTTAGCAGGTTTCCTCAATAAAGCACCAATCAAGCTGAAAGAAATTATTTAATCCATGACTTGGTGTAAAGCCAGGTCAAGTTGGTCTCATTTATCATCTTTTAAAGGTGGAGCTTTTAAGTATGGGCAGATGATACAGCTCTAAGTGTTGGAACCCATATGGAGAAGGTATGGCTCCATTACTATTAACAAGTCGTTGTTAATACCTCTTTGCCAAAGTAGCAGAACACAGCGGCTGGTCAAACATAAAAGCCTTTGAACATTCCTATGGGAATTCAGTTAGACTTTCACTCTGTAAATGCACAATTTGTTTCTACTATATAGACCTTGAAATGAGGTAGATCCCAAAGGCTATAGCAAAACATCTGCAAGATCCTGTATGGGTCAAATATTCTACTGATGTGATTTTCTCTTTGCAAATTGGTTTACAGATGGTTAGCAAGGTGTTCACAGTGTTCGGTTTTATTATTTCATTGTTGACATTTGAGTCCAGTGCTCTGAAAATAACTTTGTGATCTCAATACAATAATTACTGCCTAAAGGAAACATTATTCAGTTACGTGAGGAAATTAAAGCAACTCATTTCATTTCTTTTATTGCCATTTATTAACTTTTCTCCATATGTAAAGTGTCAGAGAATTTAGAGGGGAGTTTCAGAAGAATTACTCTTTACAAAGCCCAATTCTACTTCTTTTACTGTCGGGCATGGCATCAGCTAGATTTATTAGCCAAATTCTGCAGAAAAATCCTTTGTCCTGGAGTGTACCACCATCAAATTCTGGCTCTTCATCAATACTGCTAGCCCAGGGAGAGCAGCGCCACTTAAACAGTGATCGCCAGGGAAAGAACAGCCAATTTAAGACCACTTATACTAGAAGACAAGCACTATGGATATGGACATTTTCCTCAGGCAAGATGATCAGAAAATGGTAGGTTCAAAAGAAATATTTTTTTTTCCATGACAAGAAGTGAAATATTTTCTTAAATTGTGTTTTACAGTCAAGAAAATTTTGAAGGTGTTCATCTTAGGAATTGCTTTATTTTGGTAAAAAAAACCAAAACCAGGTCCAGTTGTGCTACGTTTCCTCTCTCTAATTAATACTAGGAATTGATTTTAAGCATCCTTATAAGGTCACAATTTACCTCATAACAGTACACTGGGCTCTCAAAATGGCAAATGTAGACATTAGGTCAGATATGTTCCGTGGGGAACAGCCAAGAAAATCCAGTGCCAAATCTCAGCAAAACTAATAAATCTGAATAATTAATGTAATGATTGCAATCACCTATCAGGCCAAAAATAAAGTATAAAAATTAGCTATTTATCTTTGATCATTTTAGCAGCATACATCCATTTTAGCCAGAGGCATGGAAAACTGGACAATGAGAAAAAGTGGCTTTTGCCTTCTTATTTCCACTGTTTATTAAAAATATCTATGAGAAATACAATCTGAGGAGGGAGGGGAGAATAAAATATAGCATGCCTTAAAGGAAAGAGAATTTTTCTGAATACAACAGAAAAAAATTTTTATCATTTTCCATGTGGAAATAATACAGCGACAGCCAGCATGCCAAGCCTGATTTCAAATGAGCATCATCTGTTGTGTGTGAACTACTCATGTAACACAAGGGATGTTGAGGCTACCTAACTTCAGCATCAGCCTGAAGGGCTGGCTTTACCATGGGTTTCTTTGGCAAAGGTAACACTAAAGGTTTTAGAGGCCAGTTTATTGGGCTTTTTTAAAGAGTATTAAATCATCATTTGGAAAATATAAACAGAAATGTGCCTTCATGTCCAATAAAGGTAATTTGGGCCTAAAAGGCACCTATCTGCCCTTTCTAGGTGATGCAGGACACTGCAAAGCACATATGATTTGCGGTAGGAGAAACAGCACCAGGATTTTTGCACTTGAATGCAACACTTTGGCTGCTATTCGCTGTAAGTCGTTCCAGTCTGTACATTTCACTGGCCTTGGCTCAGGCTCATCCCACCTCACTTCAGAGCACCCCTGGGGTTGCTCACTTCTTAGCTGATGTAAGAAGATAAACAGCTCCAAAGGGCAAGTCTAACTGCAAAGGGAAAGACCCTGATTTAATCTGTGTCTGAGCTTGATCAGGACATATTAAAGTAGTCTGATAATTTTGGTGCATTTCTGGTGGAAGAAGGGTTCTGTGCTGTTTCCAACAAGGTGAAATTGTTTTATGGTACCTGTGCCTCACAGTGCACCAGAAATGGTGCCATCCTTTGAGGAGGAGTATCAGGGTTTCACAATACCCTGCACTCCTTCTATCTGAAACTGAGACAGCTACACTTGGATTCAGAACAAACAGAAGAAATACGGATTGCAAAAGTACATGCATGGCAACATTTTAACAATAATGGCTCACTATTTCTAATTCTTGTTTACATTTTTTCATTATTAGAAGGATTAATAGTGCGTTTTATGATTTTTCCAACACTACTTGTGGCAAGGCTCAGGCATTCTGCTCAGATGGTTAACTTCTCTTCTGTGAGCTTTACGAGTGTGCTCCACTTTGCTCTATTCTGCCTGTCACATGTTGAATATTTATCTGTGTTTTCCTTCAGCCCACCTCCAGATTTCTGGGTCTTGTGATTCATCACAAAGACTTTAATGACACTGGAAAGGACAGCCACCTCTATCTCATTGTTTGCACAATCAAAAGATCATAATCCAGCTGCAATAAATCTCAGTTCTGATGAGAAATAATTTGGCATTGCCTAAACATGACATGAATATGTTATGAAAAGTCTGTCTTAGTTTCTAAGTTGCAGCTTGAAGCTAAGAGCAGTGGATGAGATCCAAAGTCTACAGAGTACTTTTTGGTCTTGGTCTTTGAAGCTTACTAAGACTTTCTCAAACTGCATTTTATAAGCCCACTATATATTTTTCCTCGTAAAGCCCACATATTTTCTTGTAAATTTTTTTTCTCTCCCTATCCAGTTGAAACCAGTATATTCACAGTACGATCAAAGTGCAAATGTTGACATTTACCCTGCTGGACATTTAAATAAAATTCTTATATAAGTATCTATTAGGCAAGATTTACTTCATGCCATTTTCAATCAACTACATAGGCAAGCAGTATATATAGAAAAATAAATCCCCTATTCATACTTATACAAATATTTCATGTACGCTTTGTTTATTCATTGGAAGAAACTGAGCATATCTTCCGCAGTTTTACCACAGGTCATCTGAAGGGCAGTATCAGGATTCCTGTGATCCATGTAGGCCTCCCAAGGGGGCAAAGAACAAGACCTGTTTGATCCAGCACCTGCTGTGAAACCATCACTTGGATACTTTTTTGTAAATTTTTGCCAGACTGTGAATAGTATAAATATGTAAGAAAGAGCAACAGGAAAATCAGCTGGATATTGACAAAAATGCCATTAGGAGCCACTGATCAATCATTTCAGGCTACTTTTTTTTTTTTTCTGCTGGGTTAGCAGCTTCAGCAAGGTCAGCAGTTGGCATCAGTATTAGCAGACCGAGGCCACCACATAGTTTTTAGCAACATGTTACCATGTTGTGCTTTTGCTATAGTCTGGAGGGAATGGCCACAAAATGCAAAATATGGGAGTTAGCATTTTTATGCAGTGTGTGTGACTAGCAGGCAGTTTGGAAACTGTTCGATGAGCTTTTAGAATACCCTGACAGTGTTTAGCTATGCAGCTTCTAAGAATCATCACATGCTAATTCCACAGAAAAACTTTAGCAAAAATCCTCTTAATTGCCAGATAAATTCTTGGAGGGTTGTTTTGTTTTGTTTTAAGTTTAGGTCCTCTGGAACTTGACAAAAAGACCTTAGGGAATGGATTTGAGTAATGATTTTCTGAAGCTATTAAACTTAACAATGACTTCAAAGATTTAGCATCTGCTTTTTAAATGTTTGCATGAGGCTGACAGTTGGTATACAATGTTTCACCCCACTGCAGTTGGCAACTACCAAGATATTAAATGTTACATAAAATAAAAACTTTGCCTGAAACCATGGTTCTGATCAGGAAGAAGACTATGAAATACGGCATCTTTGTGTTCAACACTTCAGCCCCAGGTGAGGGTTTAAAGTCTGCTTAGCTTACTGACACACGCACTGTTATGTCCTCTACCATTTGTCAGCACGAGAAAAAGGCAGTGCAGGGAGGGCAGAGTGAGCTTCACTCCCTTCTGGCTCACGTATCAGGAGCTGTTAGCAAAATTCTAGCTCCATGGTGGGGATGTGCAAGCCCAAAACAAACAAGATGTTTTTCAGATGCTAGAGTGTGTTTAAAACTGTGGCATTTGGAAAAATCTATTTTATTTTATTACTGTAAATTGAGCAAGTTTAATTAATATCAGCTCACTGACAAACAAGTATGTGGGTTTAATGGTTGGTTTTCACACTGTGCAACAAATTCTGACACACAAGCCTTTATAGGAGCTGAAGGCCCAAGCAGCGGAGCTTATGTGGCTCCATTTTGCAGCTGAGTGAAGGGTGAGGGAAACAAATCAGTGCAGCCCCCTCCCCTTTATGGACAAACTCAATGATTTCATTTCACAGGCCTACAGCATGGCCAAGGGCTCTCAACTTCACCAGCCACATGGAAAAATTTCCTTTTGGAAGAAATTTACATAAGGTATTACCAGACCTGTCCTGGGTCTCCATCAGTAGTGTGAGAAGTGAGTAATTTACCATTCCTAAAACTCAGACTCTCTCTTATTTCTTCCTTCACCCTCGGCACCTCCTACATTGCCTGTGAACTAGCTCCACTATTTGGCTCTTAACTATACAGGTCTAGCTGAAGCCACATAAGAACACAAAATAAATGCTGACTTTTTAATGGCACTGACCACAAGATGCAATGGCACTGCTTTATCACTGGGTTGCCAATTGACTGCTACCCCTACATAGGGGGCCAGTGTTTGTGATCAAGATGTCAAACAAACACTTTTATACATTATTATAAACTGAAAGCAGGGCACAATCTGGGCACTGTGTTTGGATGTGTGTAAGTTCTTGGGAAAGGAAACAAGTGAAATTTCAAATCATTAAGATAATTGTTCCAACACCTCAATGTTCCTCTCCCAATTTGCTTAGTTCAGAGGAAAACAAGGGAAAAGCTTTTAATGACTTGCCTTCCATATGTCTTCATTTGAAAAAAAGGTGGTAAAGTGTTTCTTAACTTTGAGAAGCCAAGGCACAGTTAAGCTTAGGCTACTCCCCCCCACCCTTCTTCAAAATAGTTTATTGAAACTAAAGAGTAGAAACAGGAATCCTACTGAAAGAAAGTCTATTTGTGCAGAGCTCATGGAAGAAAGTGTTCCAGAACATTAATTCATTCTAAAATATTGCCCTTTAATACTGCCAAGATTAATGAAATCAACTGTCATCTGCAGAGGAAGTGCCGGTTTACAAGCCAAAGCTGTTATGAATTATGTGCAAGATTTTTTCAAGATTTCAGAAAATTTTGGTAGAAACCATGTGTGTAATATGCTTATTTGATACAGTTCTCTATTATTTAGCTCCTGTTTTTTCCAGCACCCTATTTGGCTATGGATAAACAACTATCTTCACAGACAGATAAGTAAGTTGTGTTTTCCTTAGGGACTTAGGGTGATACGATAAGCTGAGAACTGCCTCAAAGACAGATCTGAACATAAATGCAAAGTAGAGCTGTGTGAAATCATCAGGTCTGCCTGCTAAAATGAGTTCTCGGCTTCTTCCTTGGCATAAAATGTTCACGGTATCTTTCTACAGCATCAAAACTTTCATCAGTTTTGACATCGGGTTTCTTGTACTCCCTGAGTATTAGCGAGCATTAGTGAAAGCTTTCACCAGGGCTCATTTCCTTTGTCAAGGTCATAACCTATTTCTTCTTATTCTCTCATTGATCGAGTTACCCAACATCCTCCAGAAGGTCATAGATATTTTTGTCTTTGTAGTTTCTCAGAGGGAAAGTCTGATCTTTTTTGTTTTGAGTGAGTAAAAAAAAAAATGCAGATCCCTCACCTATACTTGTTACACAGAGGACTATATATTTAGCTGGTATAAAGCAACACAAATCTGCCTACCTTCCAATAGCTATATACAATTATACTTTCTGAGAATTTGGGGCTGTATTTCCCTTGAATAACACTAAAAACATTATCACTACCTGGCATTTCCACTCTTATAACAATATATGTTCCATAAGTACAAGACTGTGGTATACAGATTGCCATAGCTAATACAACTCCATTGATTTCCACATACTTCTGCCATCTATAACCTAGATATTACCTTTTTTGTCTATACCAAAACACAGAAGGCTATAAAGCTCTTCTGTTTAAAACTAGTAACACTGTAGATCTTGCCCTTTACAGATGAGAAGTGAGCAACCTATTTTGGGTCCTTCTAGACTCTGAGAGCATCCACTGACCATTGCAATAGCTACATAAAAGAAAGTTAATAACTTCTGGTACTGAAACTTTTCTTTCAGTTACTAGCAGAAGGCTGCAATAGCATTATCTCCTTTGTAGTAACACCTTTTTCATGATGTTCTAGACAGGTTCTGGCCCCCACTGCCGACAGTAAAAAATATGAAAGATCACAACCTGTCCCCAAAAATCAGCTCAATACCCAGTTTGGATGCCACAGAGGGAAGGATTAAAGCTTGTCAATCCAATGGAGGAAAGCAACTTTTATGCTAGACCTACATAAATTCAGTAGTTCTCTGGCTGTCCTATAGAGTTTACTTTTCTCATGGGTGCACTTACACTAAAATCTCTCTTGAAGATGTTTCAGCCTCCTCTTCTGCCCCAATCCCTTTATTGCTTCTTTCACCCTCTAGCCCCATTCTCCAACCACATGTACTTATGAGATATCCGGCAGGCCACTCTAAGCACACCACTTTTGGTCTTACACTGGAACTTTCATTTGTTATCTTAAAATTTATATTTCATAACTAACTAGTTTCACACAGTTTTGCCTAGGAGCTTTTAGTCTGGATGACAGCTAGGTGCCACGAATTCTAGCTTTCAACCCACAGAAACTAGACACAAGGATTAGATGCATAATTCACTCCCCTGCATAAATTTGTGTTTCACCAGGCTGCCTTCATGCTAGTAAATATTTAACATATTTATTTATTTTATTTAGGGGTTTTTCTTTTTCATGATCATATGTTTCAAAGTAGTGAGAGCAGAATATATATTTCATAAGGAAATCATAAGAGTTATGCACAGACTGATCTCTGCTTTAAAATTTTACACTTGAGTGCTGAAAAGTCATTGTCAAGGAAAAAGTAGACATGTGAAACACAACTGTTTCTTCAGGTAGAATATAGACAGACTTCAACCCCTAGGGAAGCTGCATCTAAGAAGAGATTAAAGTGGTTACTCCCTCGACGCTGGACAAAGTTCAAGGGTAAGTCACAAGCAACAGCAGCAGGTAGAAAAGTTAAAATTCTCCTTGGCAATGAAAAGGGTGGGGAAGAGACAGAAACCATGCATTACTGTGGACTCAGGGAATTATTTATTAGGGATCCCAGAAAGACTAGAGCCTTTACTCATGGGAATTCCTGCTCATTGCAATGGGATTTTTCTTGATCAGACGGAGAAGCATGTGTGCAGCTCTTTCAGTACCCTACTCACTTGCATAGATGACCAAGGAGGTGGGAGGGATGGAGCATATGTCTATGTATGGTGTCAGTCTTGAGACAGACTGAACTAGTAAAGAAAGGGTTTATCAGTGGAAAATACCCCCCATGGCAATAAGCTAGGAATATCACATTGCTCTTCATTCTTTGGCCTGTTCTGAGCTACAATAAAGGCTGAAGGGGCAGAGTAAAGGAGATTTTAGTCCCAGTTGTTTCAACTGATCTGAGCTAGGCTGGCTATTAAATGAGGCAATACGATGTTCTGGCAAACCCCGTACTGTCCTCTCCATGGAAAAAGCCTCATATCAAAGCATATATAAATGTTACAGCTAAATTGATAGGTGTACAATTAGACAAGCAGACAGCAGATTTGGATTAATTTTTGGACAGTGGACCTGAATTCATTTATCTAAGGACAACATCCTCTAAAATTGTTGGTGAGGTTAGGAAAAGGAAATGGATTTGCTTTCATTAGAGCCCTGTGAGCTGTGTTGCTTCTCTACTTTCCAAATACTGCTTTAAAAAAATTAATTAAAGCCCAACAGTTCATAGAGGTTTATACCAATTACACATCCCACATCGCTTTTTTTCAGGTGATAAAGTACTGGCTCCTGTATCCTGGCAAAACTCCAGGATGGATAATTGCACTGCCTTGCCAAGTTTTAATTGAATGAGGTGATCTTAACTTTGTCTCCTAAATTAGTGTGCATTGTTGTGCATTTGTTCTGGTTTAGCCCCAATCAGAAACTAAGTACCACACCGCTTGCTCACTCCTCCTCCCTTCTCGGTGGGATGGGGAAGGTAATCGAAGAAAAGGTAAAATTCATGGATTGAGATAAGCACAGTTTACCAGGATAGTGAAGGAAGAGGAAAATGACATCACCAATATTAATAAAAGAATTCACAAAGCAGGTTGAATGACAATGCAATTTGCTCACAGCCCGGAACCCGATGCCCAGTCCTGAGCAGCAGCTCATCCCTGGCCAGGTTACCCCTTTATATACCAATTAATGTGTAATATGGTACAGAATATCCCTTTGGCTACTTTGGGTGAGATGTCCTGGCTGAGTCCCTTCCCAGCTTCTTGTGAAAATTAACTATCGTAGCCAAAAAACAGGACAGTGTTGGTAATTACTGACCACACATCTCCAGAGGAGGCTAACTTGCAGAGGTACCATATTGTTGTAGTGTAATCCAGAGAAGAACTAAACCTAAAGCCTTCAAATATGTCTAGAAGAAAAATTTTGGCAGCACAGGACTGATGTAGTGCCCTGTCATCCGAACTTCACTTCTCCCCTTTCTTCATGCATTTTAAGTAATTATCAACATAGACTGACAACAGAGCCCTTCCATGTTTTTGTGTGTGTTCTAAGTGAAGACAAAACAAGCTAGGGTACAATCCCAAAGCTTCACAGTGGTCTGTTGACGTGGTGATTTGAAGGCATTTCTGTGAAGATCTCCAACAGGCTAATTGGAGATGTCTCAGAATACTCTTGCTGGAGCTGGAGGGGAATGTGCCTCATTTTGTTTTCCAGAGAAATGTTAGTTTGTTCTAGTCAAAACTGTTTTTGAAACAGGAATATAAATATTTTGTCCCAGACCATTTCAGGATAAATGCCAAAACTGTTCATTTTTCAGTATTTCAAATTAGGAAATTGGGCAAATGGAGAAAAGAAATAAAGTCCAAGTAATTTTGTATTTAAAAAATTTAGGAAAAAAAAGAAGTGAAAAAAGCAGAAATCACAATAAAGCATTTCCAAAACATCTACAGAAACTTATGTAATCTAAGCTTTTTTCTTTACTTTTTTTCCCTTGGCTACTCAATAAAGAAATTGTAATTTCAGCTTTTTTCACCAACACAGTTTATGGGAAAACTATCATAAATATGAAAAATTCTGAGAAATCAGGAAAGCTATGTATTACATACAGAAATAACATAATTTTATTTTTACATGACCCTATTTATCTCAAGATAATGTCTAGAGATTAAGCTAAATGATACCATTCATTTGCAAATCATATATAATTAATGTGTATGTAGAAAATTAAATATTTTTAATGTATATTTGTACAAGTAACAAGACAATTTTTCTATGCAGTAAATATTGCTGTTAACAAGTTTGACAGTTTAGTCTGAGTACCCAACCCAGCTAACTTATGACATGAGGGACTTCGACTTCCCCTCCCAAAAGACATATGGAGAGAGAATAATAAGAAGCAGACAGTTCTTGTGTGAAGGAATAGGAGGTTCCCCAGGCTGCTGAGATGCATAATCTTAAACCTACATAGATGTGGAGTGAAAAAGTTGTATAACCTCTGGGTTTAGTACTTTGCAAGGCCTCATCTCCTACACTAGAGCCTGAAAGTTGGGCTACAGAGGACACAGTAAACCAAGAGTGAAATTCCAAGTCCTGAGCAGTTCGGGGAGGGGGAGGTGGGAACAGTGGGTACAGGGACAGGATGGGACATTTTTTAGAGTTTTCATGGTTTAAGGCATATTATTTGAGCTGCATTCAGTAGTTTAGGCATTGTGACTGACACCCCTACCCCTTCTCTGGAAACCCCAGAAGACAGAAAGCAGGGTTGCTAAAGCATACATAGGCAAAGAAGAAGGAAGAAAGTGCTCCTGAAGAGCAGTTACTATGAGAAAATTATAACCACATGCAAATTCTCCTGCAAGTTGTGAAGCGTGCTTCAGGTTGTTGAAGAGTTCACCTACCTTTTATTCCCCCTGTTCCCTAAGAAAAAAACGCAATAAATTTCTTGAGCAGAATGATTTTAAATGATTGAGGAATCTCCCTTCAGTATCCCAAACAGTTGTTTTATTGGCAACCGAAGCCCCTTTTTCATTACTCTTCAAAGATCCCTCCATTTCAATTCTACTTGTTCACATTCTGCTTCAAATGATACCCCGCTGAGCTGACCACATGCAGGACTGTGTTCCAAGACCTCTTTTTTTAATAAAAATTCTCTTTCAGTGTCTCCACACCATGAAACAAATCACATAGCTTCATAAGCCATCAGACAATCCTTTCAGTTTCTCGTGCAGGCGAACTGAGCCTTTTTCATCTGATTAATTCACCAAGCAAGCTGATCTGGGAAGCATAAAAAGCTTCTGAGGCAGGATGAGAATCAGCAGCTCATATTTCATAATGGCATCACTAATGCCCCAAATTAAGTGCTGAGGCTGTTTTGCTTGGCAATATCATTTCATGTTAATTTTGGATGGGACCAAAAATGAAGTTGTAATCTCTCTCTGTCATGCTGCGACTATTTCCTTGACCATCTTAAGTGCTGCATTTTATGAGGATGTAACTGTTACTGCTGGGTATGGAAACCACTATAGAAGAAAAAGCTCCTTGAGTTCCTGCCCCAAAGAGTTTATGGATTCATGCATTCGTTCCTCAGAGAGGGCACCCTTGGGGAGCACATGTGGCTTCATGTAGGGGCTGGCCAAGAAGACCCAGAAAGGAGTAATGTGCAGGCTTGAAGCAAGGTGAGCCCCATACTTAATGTGACTTCAGCCTCTGAGGGAAAACGAATGCTTTGAATGAGTTGCAAGCACAGGTTTCACATGCTACCCTGGTGATGCTGCACCAGATCACCTCTCCTGACTGTAAGAGTAGGAGCTTTGATTCTTTGCAAAGCCAAAGTGGCTCTTTTTTTCTCACATTGTATGTTGCTTTAGCAGCTACAGTCACCTTTTAGTAATTTTTAATCATTTTATTTTTTGACAATTCAAGCTGAGGTTTTTAATGGTCATCTACTACTCAATGTTAACAACTAGTGTTTCTGGTTAACATGTCAGTACGTCCATTCCAGGGTTCAAAAATGAGGTGCCTAATTATATACCTAAAAGTTCTTGCCTTTTCACTAATTCACAAAGCTAATGAACTAGGAGGGATTACAATTTTTAGACCACTTGCTCAGGTTTGTTGCATCATGTATTGTTTGATGGCCAATATTGATATTTATAAAAATATGTACATTTTATAAAGAAATGCTTTTATTGGTCTTGGTTTTCACAGAAGAGTGGGTTTTGCTCCCTCAGAGCCTGTCCACTTGTCAGCTTCAATTTATCTCAACCAAAATGATCATGTTCCCAGCTATGAACTCCACATTTATTTCGCAGACCCATAAAAGGTCAAGACCTCAGATTTTTTTTTTTTAATCTATGCCATTGTGATTTTAAAAGAGCCTAAAGGATCAACAAGACCAAATTAAGAAAAGAGCATAATTGTACATTCATTCACTTCAGAACTTTGGGTATTGCAGCTTTAAAATAAGCACACGTTGGTAAGCAGTCAAGCACAGAACTGTACACGGTATCAATTTTATTGAGGCTGGCCACTTCAGAGTTCATTTTTGCCTTCATTAAAATATTTTAATCTATGTCTTTAAGTACATAAAACATCAAAGTTTCATTCTACCACTACACCATCTCAGAAAGAGCTCAACTCTCAGTAAGACCCTTGCTATTTTCTTTGATCTCTTACAGACCTGGGGATTTTAAGCCTGGTGTTGACTCTTTAAAGAATTTTAGAACTAATTGCTTAATGTTTTTATTGTGTCCTCTTCTCTAATTTAATATAATGTTTTATGAAGTTGTTAGAGACTGCAATCTCTCTATTATATTTTTCCTGTTACTGGTGTCATATTTCTAGTGAAATTTCAAGGTAAAGGGAATAATTTATAATGTTCCTTATTTTGTTGATAAGAACTTCTTTCTGGTGATCCTCTGTTACTCTGTCTGGGATATAATTTTTCATCTGCACACATATAATCTTGTAAGGAAATACGTAGCCTTTTTTTCTCTACTTATGTTCAGAGGATATTTTGAGTCTGTACTTCAATTCAGTGTAAATTACCCCATATCTGAACCAGAAGAATAAATCTGTTGCTTTTAAACTGCTAAAACGCTGTGGAGCATTTAATGCTTAGGGTTTAATCTGGATTCTGAGGAAGGCAATAGCAATATCCCATTAACCTTAACAGAATCAGTTTCCCTGAAGTCCTCAAGTACCAGAAGGACTTGCCCAAAGCAGGCTTTGCTGTAAAAATATTTACATGCACCACTTTCCCTGTCCATGCAAAACATTCCACTCTCAATGACAGCCATGACTGAACCCACTTTATCTCCTTACCAGTATACAAGAACTTCAGCTCAACTGAGTGCTTAAGGTTCCAATGGATATTTTGTGCCAATAGTGGTTTTCACCAGATCCTACCCGCAGTTTACAGATTTTCTGGCTTATTTGCACTTCCTTCAAAACTGTTGTTTCTTGGAAAGAGACACCACTGAAAACAGCTAGCCTAGTTCCACTCTTAAAACTCAAGGAAGCCGTTTGTACACAATGGCTAATTGTAATTGATTAGTATGTGAAGAGGTAAGACCTGAACTATGCGAGTGATCAGTGAGAGTGGAGAGGAGGGAAAGCTTCATGAATGAAGGGGGACAGAAAGCATATGTGAAGTCTGTGCTTCACAGGACAGACTGACCTCAGCAGATGGGTGCATTCTGCACTTGCCTATGAAACTTTTAAAATACAAGCTTCAAACACACCGCCTGCAGTAACCTTCACTCTCAGTGACAAAAATCACAAATACACATGGCAAGAGTGGCAGCTGAGAGAAACTTTTTGCCAGCAGCAGATTAATATAGCATTCTTGGGGTTTGCTGTTATCAGAGTAAATAGAAACAGATGAGAATCCAAGACCAGACTGTAAATCTAACAAACAATCAGAAGGCACACTCCAGTAAATTGAGGAGAATTATGCAATTTCTGCTCTTTCAACTCAGTGCTTCCTCTCCTCTTCAGTCACTTCATCTTTTGCTCTAATCTTAGCCAACTAGCATTAGTGATCTGGTATTTCAACTACAAGATTCCTCAGCATTCAATGCACCTTAACAATTTTTTATACCCTTCACACACAAATTTGTGATGGGTTTAAAGCATATTGCTAATCCAAATAACAAATTCTTTTGGCTTTAGTTGACATTGCCACAGTATGTTTTCTGGTTAGATCTGGATTTTCTTTGATGGAATGAAAGAAATGAAAACAGATTTGTGTGCTAAACTAGTCTTATTTTCATTTTATGAAGGGCATGTAGAAAGTTGATGATGATGAACAAATAAAAGTGCCATGCCAAGTAAATATTATTCATTTGTAGTCACATATGTACTAGTGGGTGCATCTTTGGATTTCAAACTCATCCAGATGGAAAAACATCTGGAATTAAAAAAATATCAGACAAACAGTGCAATATCTGAAACTTTAATTATGAGGGGGGAACGGAGGGGGGGGGGGGGTGGTGGCAGTGTCCTGAGTCTGATAGTTTTGTAAAAACTTCAAGGAAAAAGAAAAAAGGCATATAGGTATATGTATTGGATTGCATATGTGTTATATTGGGTTGTATGCATAGCGTTTAAAATTCTACTTCAAGTTTAAAGATGCTAACATTACCTGCCTGAACTCTAAAAAGCATGTTTTATTAATGCAATATTTTAATTCTGTTTATGTTCCAGTCATGTTTTGGTATAGTTGTCTTGTTCCTACATAGAAGGAATTTCTGAAATACTGAATTCTGCATACAAGCGGCAATTGATGCTTCTCAGGCTTTCTACTGCACAAAACAGACATGCTTAGTGTTTCATTTTATCTTCTGTGTGTGGCAGATCATGCACTCTACCAAATGCTCTCACATGGGGTCCATGAGTCATTTATTTACGATTAGGGCACAGTTACTTATACATCTACAATTTTAATAATAATTATCTTTAACAAACCATAAAAATTAAATTTCTTTATTAGCACATCAGTGTTTATTACCTGATGTCAGAGGAAGTGGTCATCTAATAAATCACTCTTTGCACAAGAAACATTTAAACCTAACTAGCTAACTATTATTCCAAACCAGTATCATTTTTAAGTCTGTACTCACAGTTCTGCATAAATGCCTCAAAAGAAATTAGACCTTAGACAATTTCCTATGACCTTACATCATCAAAATGGGGAGTTGTGCATACAGTTTTTACAGATTTCAGAATATTTTCTACTGTTTTCCTTTACATGTAGATGAACAAAAATTATCCGAGAAATAAGGTCCTCAGTGTGAAAAAACCTTTCCCTCCCTTACTAAAATTTCAGCACTTAAGTTTGTTCTTTATGTAAGCATGTATTGTTAAATATTTTTTGAAAACAGTTATGTACTTGTTGCATCTTCCTATAAGACTAACCTGAATCAAGTGTTTATGTGGAAAAACTATAAACTATCTCCAATAAAAGTAGATACTTTTTACTAAGGGTTTTCTGTATTTTACATGCTTTCAGAGCTGTTACTTAGCTACCATGAATTATTGCTTTAAAAAAATTAAAACATTAAAAGATTTTTAATTAAGAAAATTCGTGACAACACTGAGTTCCTCCAGCATTTAGTGCAACATCTTTTCGTTTTTATTTTAAGAGCTTAACTGAGAGCTATAAAAAATTCCCAGTTAAGAATTTAGAACTCCTCAGTTGTTAGATGAGAACATTAAAACACATTCCTAGAAAAATATTCCCCACCATAAAATAACAAGCTCAGAGATTAAAAAAAAAGAAGACACCACACAAGAACTAGCAGCTATGGAGCTGAAGAAAATAGCTTTGCCTGTTGGTCAGTTGTTGACGATACCTATGAAGTCCATATTTTTATAAATCCCAAATTCTGACTGAGTGCGGACGGGGCCAGGGTCCATTTCTAGGAAGAGGGTTCTGCTCTGTTAGAGGAGATAGGGCAGCACGCTTCTCGCACTCACATGGGAATGGGGGAATCAGCATTTATTATTATGAAAGTTTCAACAACCTAAAAAATATCTCATAGAACAAGCAAGCCTGATCAAAAAAAAAATATGTATATATATATATATATCCCTGCAGGGACTCACTATCAACTGTGGTTTTCTGGCAATATATTCTGCACCTTGCAAATGTTTGCGTATGTGCTTGTTTTTAAGGATTTATATACCTGCACTGAATGCTTATAAACTCTAGATGTGGGGACACGTGTGAAGACACAAAATGCACTTTGCCAGTGATGTTAGCTTTCCAGGTCACATTTGGTCCCTGGAAATAATTTTTCATTAGGGTTTAACAGAGGTTTGGCGCTTTTTGTCGTTTCTTTGTAATTGCTGAACTTGCCATTATTTCAGCATTTTTGGTGGAAATAATGACAGACGCACCTATATTTTCAAATTCTGCTTAATTTTGAGTATCCCAGCAAACAATCTTTCTCCTGAGAGCACGTAGTATCAGCCCTGACTTTCACAATGCCACAGTAATACTGTTAATAGTTTTTAAAACTACATTATGAATAAAGTCCAAAGAAGAATATCCCACCAAGCTCAATGAACATTTTACTATCTGAGAGAACAGGCCTAAATATCACTATTAGTGTATGAGATCAAATGGCTTATCTGCTTAAAATGTGCAGTTTAATCTGCCATAAAACCAAGAGAAAATAAAATCAACCTCAAAGAAATTTTAAATACTTATTTTTAATGGAAAGCTTAATTGTATGAAGCCATTTAAAAGAAAAGCACTCTTTTCTAACACCAGTGATTCCAAAAGTACTTTACAGTGACAATTCTCAAGTGAGTTATATTTCCTAATTTCTAAATAAGATATAAGATTAAGTGATTCAGTGGAAATATAACGGATCTTCTACCCAAAGCCACATAAAGAGTATTTGGTTATAAAACTTTAACAGATCCGTTTATGTACTAAATTATTTAAGCAAATGTAATGCTTCCAAATTGTATTGTTTTGCAAGGTTTCTCTTGGAACCTTTGCCATTTATCATACATGTACTTCTGTCTTTTTTCTACTCAGCAGCACAGCATGAAAAAACTTCATTTCACATTGAAACATCACTATGTGGAACAGTGTGATGAAATGAGACACAGGAGGAGAGTTTGTGTTATACTCTGGTAAACAGTTGGTCTACAGGAATGATAGCATTTTATGCTGTGACTGATATATCAATTGTGAGTCCTAAAATATGACTGATCTGAAAGCGGGAGTTCTGCCAATGATAAACTGCATGCATGTGAAAGATTACAGGTAACATGCCTAAGCCTGCTGGGAGGTCACAACCTAAATCTCATCTCGGAGTTAATATAACAATGTAATAAATTCTGGTAAAATTATATCTCAAGTATACTTAAAGATAATGTTGCTCTGCTAAATAGAGCAATACCAACAACTAAGACCCTGAGTTTGTAGATAAGACCCTGACATTACTTATATGCTTTACGTGAATGAGCAGTTCCAATAAAGATCTACAGTAAAAGCAAGTGTCTAAATGTTTGCAGGTTCAGTGCAGGCAACTCTGTAAAGCACAGAAGGAAAACCCTGCCCATCTACAGCCTGGGACTACGAGAGCTACGTGGCGTTAACGTATTAACAAAAACTGATTCCAAGTGTTTCAGGTTCTTTAAAGACTGCAGAAAAGATAACTAAATATTATTTTAATAACCTTCTGGATGAAATGAGAAAGTGTGCTCAGGGTTATGTGAAAATGCGAATTTAGTCATTTGAGCCACTTCAGTATGTTAATAACTTCCCACATCATGTACCACCTGGCCTGCCACACTGACCCACAGAACACCCTGGCACTACTTCAGAAGCCAAGGGTCTTTTGAGTGGGCCTGATTCAATTACGTACACAACAGTGTTCAGGTCCTTTACAGAAGGGCAACAATTTATCGCTCTAAAGCATAGTGCAGTAAGGATGACGAAACTCAAATCTTTAGACACCAATCATTCACTGAATGTTATATAAAAGTATGTTTTTATCTCTTAGGATCCCTGCATTTGGAAAAACTGCAAATGAGTGGGGAGATAAATCCAGCATCATAACCTGCACTCAGAGGTAGAACTAACACACCAGTGTTTCAAGTCTAAAAATGGTCCATATTGTAAAGGGGTATAGTTTTTCATACGCAAGACTTAAACCCGTTCAAAGCTGCTCTGTTTCCAAATCTCATGTAGAGAAAAGTGTTTCTCATCATGCATAAGCTCTGTAAAGATGTCTGGAAAAGAAGGAAGTTGATTAGAAGGGACATTTCTGAACCACTGTCATCTGAAATTTCCCTGTCTGAAATTCACATCTTCTTCCATAACCAGCTACATATTTGCCTACTGTAGCACTGCTATAATCAGTGGAAACTTTCTTCTTGACTCCAGTGAACAGAACATCAAGGATTAGAAGTGATCACGGGATTCTTTCTCTCCTCAATGGTGATTTTAAAAACATTTGAAATATATCACTGTTTCTTTAATCACTTTCACACATGCATGGCTTTACTTTTCTCAAAATTAGAAAAAATTCTAATCATCCTTTATAAAGGTGAACTCTCCTTTAATTTCTAAAACTTAACGAAAGTGCTGTAAAGTGGGTTGGGAACATCACTAGCGATTATTTTTTTTAAATAGACAGATAGGATCAAGTGTTTTCTGTTTAATAACAGTGTTCTTTTGTTTGTTACAACAGTATTGGAGCAGCATTGAAGCATGTATTTTATATATAACCCTTAACATAGTTTCATGTCACAGGAGATATCACTGTGAGTCTGGCCACTGACAGCAGGAGACTCGCAAAATAAGTCTTAATTAAATTATTAGTTACCAGTAAAAGTGAGAGGCAGCACATAAGGAAGAATGCTCAGCATTGTGCCACAGTAAGGGGAGGAAACACTCCCCAGAGCTGAATGCCTGGTGGTTTGTGGACACGGACCCGCTGTTTCAGGCAGGCACTGCTGACAGCAGCCCGCTTGCGTGGACAATGAACAACTGCCCTGGACCACGGGGACATTACCACCTCTAAGAAATGCAACAGCTTGTATCACTGCACAGCATAACAAAAGCAGATTCCTTGTCCATAAACCTTTAAGATTCTTTGCGTTTCTCTCTGTCTTGCTTGAGCCTGGCTTATCCAGGCAGCAGAAACTGGCTGAGTTGCCTTCTGTTTGCTCTGCATCCGCAAACAAGTGCATGTGGGAGAAGAGATCACTTTGGATCCTGTTAACTGATTGATTCTTCTGTAAAACAGGCAACCAGTCACCAATGAAATGAAACTCAGGCTAGCAATAGCCAGACAGAGCCACAGATGCATGACCAACATCACTCAGAGCAATATATACAGGAGATACAGCATTATGAAGAGACATGAATTCATTTTTTGTCTGTGAGTAATCCACAGGGTTTTTTTTTTAGAGGTCAGGAACAGCATAAGCCACAATCTATATGCCCCTGTGGCAATGGAAAGAAAGGAAAGCAACAGACCCAAGCGAGGAAGGAACCTAGGCAGACCCTGTAATGCATAATCCTCTGCCCGCAGAGAAATCTGAACCTTTTCTGTTCAGTGTGAAGAAGAATCATCTTCCTAAAAATCTCATCCCAAGTGATGAAGGGCTGCCTCCTGTCCTGTGTTGGGCAGGAAAAACACAGGTACCAAGGCTAAACAGCACAAAAGGTCACCACAGTGAGACAAATCTCTACTCTGGGGGAGAGAATTGCTAACTAAATGGTGCTGCTTCTGCCTAAAGAGCAAGCCCCAACACTCCGCATTTGCGATCACTGTTTGTATAGATGAAATCTTAATATAGGGGATGAAAAGCCAAATAAATGTAGCAATAAGAATTAGCTTCTCATCTCATAGTCAAAAGCCGAAACCGTACTAAATTTGCTTACGTGCACTCAATGGGGCAAAACAGTCTGTATTTTAGAAAAGGCTTTGCTTGTTTTCACAGTAGGACAAGTAACAAGAAGGGCTTCAGTGTTAATACCCACATTCATCAGACAATTATTTCTTAAAAGTGCAGCAAGTATCTTTTATTGTACAGAAGGAATTTGGATTCATAGAACTAGAGTGGTACAAAATGTTTACTATCCATCTATTGCAAGATGATCTTTTCTGTCACTGGAAAAAATCCATCAGCTTTTAAACTTGCTCAAATTTATGAAATAAAAAATATTGTCTCTGACTTAGATTAGAATTCATTCTCATTTATTAGTGTCTTAATAATCAACTGTTCAGCACAGCAAATCAGAGCAATGCTGGCCAACTTTTGCTTCTTCATGCAGAGTATGAGGTATTCTCACAGTACAACCTCCTTGCAAACGTTTGTTCCTTGCCAAGTCCTGCACCACAGTACACTTTAATTAGGCCACAGAAAGCTGACATCCTGCATGCTTCCCAGGATAGATATTTTCAAATACAGGCTACAGGCCCAATCCCATTCCCAGTCCATGTCAAGCATTCGAGGCCAGTGAGAAAAATTAGAATCATAGAACTGCTTTTCATCAAACACTAATATACTGTTCATATAAGAACACAGTTGTCAGAATAATAAAATACTTTATAGACAGCAGGTAAGATACCACTGGTTTAATACATGATACAGCTCAGAAAAGTTTAATGATCAGATTTGGAAATATCTCCATTACTGTCTGAACAAAAACAGAAAACCTCGCCACTCTAGTAAGATATAGAAAGAAAGAGATGTACACACATACCTGGCTTAGAGACACACCTGTGCAATGCAGTAATAAGTCGTGATTTCATGTCCCACTTCATCTGCACTTATTCCACAGCTACTCAGTGCAGCCCTTTCAAAGCCTTTTCAAAGCTTGTCAGGAAAAAAATCTCTGTCTACAACCTGTAAACATAGAAATCTATCTCTAGCACTAATCAGCATGGTAGTAGCTGGTTACAAGTGTTTAGAAATTCTGGAGGAGGGACACACCACGGTCCAGACTTAGCAGTGCGTGTTTATGCGGGTTAAAACCAGCACCTAGCACAGCAAAGCTCTGGAGCATGGCTAGGGGGTCTTAGCTGCGATGTTAATACAAAGAAATGACAGTAGCAATGCTTCTATCCCTGAAAGAACCTGAGATATTACATCTTTATACTGCTTTATGTACAGAACTCTGTTTTGTAGAATCATGGTCTATTCATAACATTTTATGGAGAGTAAAGTTTCTTTCCCCCGGTTGGCTTGTAATGCTGGACACCTGCCTTGCAGATGGGGGAGAGATGCAGAAAATCAAATCAAAAGTATTTTTAAGCTCCCTTAAATCATTTAATAACTTTCTGTGCAATCTGTGGCACCTCTTAAACACAAAATGATGAGGTGTATGTTTCACAAGCACTATTCTGGAATGTGGC